>NW_027488784.1:0-300000 GCF_050948215.1 Halictus rubicundus
GATAGGACAGACGATACGACAGGATAGAGGATAGGATAGGACAGAGGATTCGACAGGATAGAGGATAGGATAGGATAGGGGATAGGATAGGATTGAGGATAGGATAGGATAGAGGATAGGATAGAGGGTAGGATAGATGATTGGATAGGATTGAGGATATTATAGGATATAGGATATGATAGGATAGAGGATAGGATATGATAGAGGATGGGATAGGATATCGGAAACGATAGGATAGAGGATAGGATAGGATAGAGGATTGTATAGGATAGAGGATAGGAGAGGATAGAGGATTGTATAGGATAGAGGATAGGATAGGATAGAGGATAGGATAGGATAGGGGATAGGATACGTTAGAGGATGGGATAGACTAGAGGATATTATAGGATATAGGATAGGATAGGATAGAGGATAGGATACGGTTGAGGATGGGATACTAAATAGGATACGATAGGATAGATGATAGGATAGGATAGAGGATTGGATAGGATACAGGATAGCATTGAGGATAGGATAGGATAGAGGATAGGATAGAGAATAGGATAGAGGATACGATAGAGGATTGGATAGGATAGAGGATATTATAGGATTGGCGATAGGATAGGATAGAGGATGGGATAGGATAGAGGATACGATAGGATAGAGGATAGGATAGGATAGAGGATAGGATGGGATAGAGGATAGGATAGGATAGAGGATAGGATAGGATAGAGGATAGGATAGGATAGAGGATAGGATAGGGGATTGGATAGGACACAGGATAGGATAGGATAGAGGATATTATACGATAGAGGATTGGATAGAACAGCGGATATTGTAGGATAGAGGATAGGATAGGATAGAGCATAGGATAGAGGATAGAATAGAGGATTGGATAATATAGTGGATATTATAGGATAGACGATAGGATAGGATAGAGGATACGATAGGATTGAGGATAGGATAGGGTAGAGGATAGGATAGGATGGAGGATACAGGATTTCAGGATAGGATAGGATAGAGGATAGGATAGGTTAGAGGATAGTATAGGATAGACAATAGGATAGGATAGAGTACAGGATAGGATAGAGGATAGGATAGGATAGAGGATTGGATAGGATAGAGGATAGGATAGGATAGAGGTTAGGATAGGATAGGGGATAGGGTAGGATTGAGGATAGGATAGGATAGAGGATAGGATAGGATAGAGGATAGGATAGGATAGAGGATAGGATAGGATAGAGGATAGGATAGGGGATTGGATAGGACATAGGATAGAGGATAGGATAGGATAGAGGATAGGATAGGATAGAGGATAGGATAGGATAGAGGATTGGATAGGATAGAGGATAGGATAGGATAGAGGATTGGATAGGATAGAGGATAGGATAGGATAGAGGTTAGGATAGGATAGGGGATAGGGTAGGATTGAGGATAGGGTAGGATAGAGGATAGGATAGGATAGACGATAGGATAGGATAGAGGATAGGATAGGGGATTGGATAGGATACAGGTCGGGATAGGATAGAGGATACGATAGGATAGTGGATAGGATAGGATAAAGGATTGGATAGGTTAGAGGATATTATAGGATAGGACAGAGGATACGATAGGATAGAGGGTAGGAGAGGATAGAGGATATAATAGGTTAGAAGATAGTATAGGATAGACAATAGGATAGAATATAGGACAGGATAGGATAGAGGATAGGATACGATAGAGGATTGGATAGGATAGAGGATAGGATAGGATAGAGGATTGGATAGGATAGAGGATAGGATAGGATAGAGGATAGGATAGGATAGGGGATAGGGTAGGATTGAGGATAGGATAGGATAACGGATAGGATAGTATTGAGGATAGGATAGGTTAGAGGATAGTATAAAATAGAGAATAGGATAGGATAGGAAAGAGGATAGGATAGGACAGAGGATAGGATAGAGGATTGGATAGGATATTTGATATTATAGGATAAACGATAGAGTAGAGGATAGGATAGAGGATAGGATAGAGGATAGGATAGGACAGACGATACGACAGGATAGAGGATAGGATAGGACAGAGGATTCGACAGGATAGAGGATAGGATAGGATAGGGGATAGGATAGGATTGAGGATAGGATAGGATAGAGGATAGGATAGAGGGTAGGATAGATGATTGGATAGGATTGAGGATATTATAGGATATAGGATATGATAGGATAGAGGATAGGATATGATAGAGGATGGGATAGGATATCGGAAACGATAGGATAGAGGATAGGATAGGATAGAGGATTGTATAGGATAGAGGATAGGAGAGGATAGAGGATTGTATAGGATAGAGGATAGGATAGGATAGAGGATAGGATAGGATAGGGGATAGGATACGTTAGAGGATGGGATAGACTAGAGGATATTATAGGATATAGGATAGGATAGGATAGAGGATAGGATACGGTTGAGGATGGGATACTAAATAGGATACGATAGGATAGATGATAGGATAGGATAGAGGATTGGATAGGATACAGGATAGCATTGAGGATAGGATAGGATAGAGGATAGGATAGAGAATAGGATAGAGGATACGATAGAGGATTGGATAGGATAGAGGATATTATAGGATTGGCGATAGGATAGGATAGAGGATGGGATAGGATAGAGGATACGATAGGATAGAGGATAGGATAGGATAGAGGATAGGATGGGATAGAGGATAGGATAGGACATAGTGTAGGATAGGGTAGAGGATAGGATAGGTTAGAGGACAGGATAGGATAGGATAAGATAGGGGATAGGATAGGATTGAGGATAGGATAGGGGATTGGATTGGACAGAGGATATTATAGGATAGAGGATAGGTTAGGATAGAGGATAGGATAGGATAGAGGATAGGATAGGAAAGAGGATGGCATAGGATAGAGGATAGGATAGAATAGAGGATATTATAGGATATAGGATAGGATAGGATAGAGGATAGGATACGGTTGAGGATGGGATACTAAAGAGGATACGATAGGATAGAGGATAGGATAGGATAGAGGATTAGATAGGATACAGGATAGCATTGAGGATAGGATAGGATAGAGGATAGGATAGAGGATTGGATAAGATATTGGATATTATAGGATAGACGATAGGATAGAGGATTGGATAGGGGTTAGGATAGAGGATAGGATAGAGGATTGGATAGGATAGGGGATATTGTAGGATAGACGATAGGATAGGATAAAGGATGTGATAGGATAGAGGATACGATAGGATAGAGGATAGGATAGGATAGAGGATAGGATAGGATAAAGGATAGGATAGGATAGGATAAGGTAGGGGATAGGATAGGATTGAGGATAGGATAGGGGATTGGATAGGATAGAGGATATTATAAGATAGAGGATAGGTTAGGGGATTGGATAGGATAGAGGATAGGATAGGATTGAGGAAAATATGGGATATAGGATAGGATAGGATAGAGGATAGGATAGGATAGAGGATAGGATAGGATAGAGGATAGGGTAGGATAGAGGATAGGATAGGATAGGATAGAGGATAGGATAGGATAAAGTATAGGATAGGATAGAGGATATTATAGGATATAGGATACGATAGGATAGAGGATAGGATACGATAGAGGATGGGATAGGATAGAGGATAGGTTAGGATAGAGGATAGGATACGATAAATGATGGGATAGGATAGAGGATACGATAGAATAGAGGATGGGATAGGATAGAGGATAGGATAGAGGATTATATACGATAGAGGATATTATAGCATAGAGGATTGGATAGGATAGGGGATTTTATAGGATAGACGATAGGATAGAGGATAGGATAGAGGATTGGATAGGATAGGGGATATTGTGGGATAGAGGATAGGACAGGATAGAGGATAGGATAGGATAGAGGATACGATAGGATAGAGGATAGGATATGATAGAGGATTTTATAGGATAGAGGATAGGATAGGATAGAGGATAGGATAGGATAGGGGATAGGATAGGATAGAGGATAGGATAGGACAGAGGATACGACAGGATAGAGGATAGGATAGGATAGGGGATAGGATAGGATTCAGGATAGTATAGGATAGAGAATACGCCAGGATAGAGGATAGGATAGGATAGGGGATAGGATAGGATTGAGGATAGGATAGGATAGAGTATAGGATAGAGGATTGGATATTATAGAGGAAATTATAGGATAGACGATTGGATAGGATAGAGGATAGGATAGGATAGAGGATTGTATAGGATAGAGGATAGGATAGGATAGGATAGGGGATAGGATAGAGGATAGGATAGAGGATAGGATAGAGGATAGGATAGGATAGAGTGTAGGATAGAGGATAGGATAGAGGGTAGGATAGAGGATTGGATAGGATTGAGGATATTATAGGATATAGGATATGATAGGATAGAGGATAGGATACGATAGAGGATGGGATAGGATAGAGGATACGATAGGATAGAGGATAGGATAGGATAGAGGATAGGATAGAGGATTGGATACGATAGAGGATGGGATAGGATAGAGGATACGATAGGATAGAGGATAGGATAGGATAGAGGATTGTATAGGACAGACGATACGACAGGATAGAGGATAGGATAGGACAGAGGATACGACAGGATAGAGGATAGGATAGGATAGGGGATAGGATACGTTAGAGGATGGGATAGGATAGAGGATATTATAGGATATAGGATAGGATAGGTTAGAGGATAGGATACGTTTGAGGATGGGATAGGAAAGAGGATACGATAGGATAGATGATAGGATAGGATAGAGGATAGGATAGAGGATTGGATAGGATATTGGATATTATAGGATAGACGATAGGATAGAGGATAGGATAGGCGATTGGATAGGATACAGGATAGGATAGGATAGAGGATAGGATAGGATAGAGGATGGGATAGGATACAGAACAGGATAGGATAGAGGACAGGATATGATAGAGGATGGGATAGGGTAGAGGATAGGATAGGATAGAGGATAGGATACGATAAAGGATGGTATAGGATAGAGGATACGATAGAATAGAGGATGGTAAAGGATAGAGGATAGGATAGAGGATTATATAGGATAGAGGATATTATAGAATAGAGGATTGGATAGGATAGGGGATATTATAGGATAGACGATAGGATAGAGGATAGGATAGAGGATAGGATAGAGGATTCGATAGGATATGGGATATTGTAGGATAGAGGATAGGATAGGATAGAGGATAGGATAGGATAGAGGATAGGATCGGATAGGATAAGGTAGGGGATAGGATAGGATTGAGGATAGGATAGGGGATTGGATAGGATAGAGGATATTATAGGATAGAGGATAGGATAGAGGATTGTATAGGACAGACGACACGACAGGATAGAGGATAGGATAGGACAGAGGATACGACAGGATAGAGGATAGGATAGGATAGGGGATAGGATACGTTAGAGGATGGGATAGGATAGAGGATATTATAGGATATAGGATAGGATAGGTTAGAGGATAGGATACGTTTGAGGATGGGATAGGAAAGAGGATACGATAGGATAGATGATAGCATCGGATAGAGGATTGGATAGGATACAGGATAGCATTGAGGATAGGATAGGATAGAGGATAGGATGCGATAAAGGATGGGATAGGATAGAGGATACGATAGAATAGAGGATAGGATAGGATAGAGGATAGGATAGAGGATTGGATAGGATAGAGCATAGGATAGGATAGAGGATTGGATAGGATAGAGGATAGGATAGGATAGAGGATAGGATAGGATAGGGGATAGGGTAGGATTGAGGATAGGATAGGATAACGGATAGGATAGGATTGAGGATAGGATAGGTTAGAGGATAGTATAAAATAGAGAATAGGATAGGATAGGAAAGAGGATAGGATAGAGGATTGGATAGGATATTTGATATTATAGGATAAACGATAGAGTAGAGGATAGGATAGAGGATAGGATAGAGGATAGGATAGGACAGACGATACGACAGGATAGAGGATAGGATAGGACAGAGGATTCGACAGGATAGAGGATAGGATAGGATAGGATAGGATTGAGGATAGGATAGGATAGAGGATAGGATAGAGGGTAGGATAGATGATTGGATAGGATTGAGGATATTATAGGATATAGGATATGATAGGATAGAGGATAGGATATGATAGAGGATGGGATAGGATATCGGAAACGATAGGATAGAGGATAGGATAGGATAGAGGATTGTATAGGATAGAGGATAGGAGAGGATAGAGGATTGTATAGGATAGAGGATAGGATAGGATAGAGGATAGGATAGGATAGGGGATAGGATACGTTAGAGGATGGGATAGACTAGAGGATATTATAGGATATAGGATAGGATAGGATAGAGGATAGGATACGGTTGAGGATGGGATACTAAATAGGATACGATAGGATAGATGATAGGATAGGATAGAGGATTGGATAGGATACAGGATAGCATTGAGGATAGGATAGGATTGAGGATAGGATAGAGAATAGGATAGAGGATACGATAGAGGATTGGATAGGATAGAGGATATTATAGGATTGGCGATAGGATAGGATAGAGGATGGGATAGGATAGAGGATACGATAGGATAGAGGATAGGATAGGATAGAGGATAGGATGGGATAGAGGATAGGATAGGACATAGTGTAGGATAGGGTAGAGGATAGGATAGGTTAGAGGACAGGATAGGATAGGATAAGATAGGGGATAGGATAGGATTGAGGATAGGATAGGGGATTGGATTGGACAGAGGATATTATAGGATAGAGGATAGGTTAGGATAGAGGATAGGATAGGAAAGAGGATAGGATAGGAAAGAGGATGGCATAGGATAGAGGATAGGATAGAATAGAGGATAGGATAGGATAGAGGATAGGATAGGATAGAGGATAGGATAGGATAGGATAAGGTAGGGGATAGGATAGGGTTGAGGATATTATAGGATAGAGGATAGGTTAGGGGATTGGATAGGATAGAGGATAGGCTAGGATTGAGGAAAATATAGGATATAGGATAGGATATAGTAGGGGATAGGATAGAGGATAGGATAGAGGATAGGATAGGATACAGGACAGAATAGGATAGAGGACAGGATAGGATAGAGGATAGGATAGGATTTCAGGACAGGATAGGATAGAGGACAGGATACGATAGAGGATAGGATAGGATAGAGGATTGTATAGGATAGAGGATAGGAGAGGAAAGAGGATTGTATAGGATAGAGGATAGGATAGGATAGAGGATAGGATAGGATAGGGGATAGGATACGTTAGAGGATGGGATAGACTAGAGGATATTATAGGATATAGGATAGGATAGGATAGAGGATAGGATACGGTTGAGGATGGGATACTAAAGAGGATACGATAGGATAGAGGATAGGATAGGATAGAGGATTAGATAGGATACAGGATAGCATTGAGGATAGGATAGGATAGAGGATAGGATAGAGGATTGGATAGGATATTGGATATTATAGGATAGACGATAGGATAGAGGATTCGATAGGGGTTAGGATAGAGGATAGGATAGAGGATTGGATAGGATAGGGGATATTGTAGGATAGACGATAGGATAGGATAAAGGATGTGATAGGATAGAGGATACGATAGGATAGAGGATAGGATAGGATAGAGGATAGGATAGGATAAAGGATAGGATAGGATAGGATAGGATAAGGTAGGGGATAGGATAGGATTGAGGATAGGATAGGGGATTGGATAGGATAGAGGATATTATAAGATAGAGGATAGGTTAGGGGATTGGATAGGATAGAGGATAGGATAGGATTGAGGAAAATATGGGATATAGGATAGGATAGGATAGAGGATAGGATAGGATAGAGGATAGGATAGGATAGAGGATAGGGTAGGATAGAGGATAGGATAGGATAGGATAGAGGATAGGATAGGATAAAGTATAGGATAGGATAGAGGATATTATAGGATATAGGATACGATAGGATAGAGGATAGGATACGATAGAGGATGGGATAGGATAGAGGATAGGATAGGATAGAGGATAGGATACGATAAATGATGGGATAGGATAGAGGATACGATAGAATAGAGGATGGGATAGGATAGAGGATAGGATAGAGGATTATATACGATAGAGGATATTATAGCATAGAGGATTGGATAGGATAGGGGATTTTATAGGATAGACGATAGGATAGAGGATAGGATAGAGGATTGGATAGGATAGGGGATTTTGTGGGATAGAGGATAGGACAGGATAGAGGATAGGATAGGATAGAGGATACGATAGGATAGAGGATAGGATATGATAGAGGATTTTATAGGATAGAGGATAGGATAGGATAGAGGATAGGATAGGATAAGGGATAGGATAGCATAGAGGATAGGATAGGACAGAGGATACGACAGGATAGAGGATAGGATAGGATAGGGGATAGGATAGGATTCAGGATAGTATAGGATAGAGAATACGCCAGGATAGAGGATAGGATAGGATAGGGGATAGGATAGGATTGAGGATAGGATAGGATAGAGGATAGGATAGAGGATTGGATATTATAGAGGAAATTATAGGATAGACGATTGGATAGGATAGAGGATAGGATAGGATAGAGGATTGTATAGGATAGAGGATAGGATAGGATAGAGGATAGGATAGGATAGGGGATAGGATAGAGGATAGGATAGAGGATAGGATAGAGGATAGGATAGGATAGAGTGTAGGATAGAGGATAGGATAGAGGGTAGGATAGAGGATTGGATAGGATTGAGGATATTATAGGATATAGGATATGATAGGATAGAGGATAGGATACGATAGAGGATGGGATAGGATAGAGGATACGATAGGATAGAGGATAGGATAGGATAGAGGATAGGATAGAGGATTGGATACGATAGAGGATGGGATAGGATAGAGGATACGATAGGATAGAGGATAGGATAGGATAGAGGATTGTATAGGACAGACGATACGACAGGATAGAGGATAGGATAGGACAGAGGATACGACAGGATAGAGGATAGGATAGGATAGGGGATAGGATACGTTAGAGGATGGGATAGGATAGAGGATATTATAGGATATAGGATAGGATAGGTTAGAGGATAGGATACGTTTGAGGATGGGATAGGAAAGAGGATACGATAGGATAGATGATAGGATAGGATAGAGGACAGGATAGAGGATTGGATAGGATATTGGATATTATAGGATAGACGATAGGATAGAGGATAGGATAGAGGATTGGATAGGATAGGGGATATTGTAGGATAGACGATAGGATAGGATAGAGGATGTGATAGGATAGAGGATACGATAGGATAGAGGATGGGATAGGCGATTGGATAGGATACAGGATAGGATAGGATAGAGGATAGGATAGGATAGAGGATGGGATAGGATACAGAACAGGATAGGATAGAGGACAGGATATGATAGAGGATGGGATAGGATAGAGGATAGGATAGGATAGAGGATAGGATACTATAAAGGATGGTATAGGATAGAGGATACGATAGAATAGAGGATGGTAAAGGATAGAGGATAGGATAGAGGATTATATAGGATAGAGGATATTATAGAATAGAGGATTGGATAGGATAGGGGATATTATAGGATAGACGATAGGATAGAGGATAGGATAGAGGATAGGATAGAGGATTCGATAGGATATGGGATATTGTAGGATAGAGGATAGGATAGGATAGAGGATAGGATAGGATAGAGGATAGGATAGGATAGAGGATAGGATAGGATAGGATAAGGTAGGGGATAGGATAGGATTCAGGATAGGATAGGGGATTGGATAGGATAGAGGATATTATAGGATAGAGGATAGGATAGAGGATTGTATAGGACAGACGACACGACAGGATAGAGGATAGGATAGGACAGAGGATACGACAGGATAGAGGATAGGATAGGATAGGGGATAGGATACGTTAGAGGATGGGATAGGATAGAGGATATTATAGGATATAGGATAGGATAGGTTAGAGGATAGGATACGTTTGAGGATGGGATAGGAAAGAGGATACGATAGGATAGATGATAGCATCGGATAGAGGATTGGATAGGATACAGGATAGCATTGAGGATAGGATAGGATAGAGGATAGGATGCGATAAAGGATGGGATAGGATAGAGGATACGATAGAATAGAGTATAGGATAGGATAGAGGATAGGATAGAGGATTGGATAGGATAGAGGATACTATAGGATAGAAGATAGGGTAGTATAGAGGATAGGATAGAGCATAGGATAGAGGATAGGATAGAGGATTGGATAGGATAGAGGATAGGATAGGATAGAGGATAGGATAGGATAGAGGATAGGATAGAGGATAGGATAGGATAGAGTGTAGGATAGAGGATATTATACGATATAGGATATGATAGGATAGAGGATAGGATACGATAGAGGATGGGATAGGATAGAGGATACGATAGGATAGAGGATAGGATAGAGGATAGGATACGATAGAGGATGGGATAGGGTAGAGAATACGAAAGGATAGAGGATAGGATAGGATAGAGGATTGTATAGGACAGACGATACGACAGGATAGAGGATAGGATAGGACAGAGGATATGACAGGACAGAGGATAGGATAGGACAGAGGATACGACAGGATAGAGGATAGGATAGGATAGGGGATAGGATAGGATTCAGGATAGTATAGGATAGAGAATACGCCAGGATAGAGGATAGGATAGGATAGGGGATAGGATAGGATTGAGGATAGGATAGGATAGAGGATAGGATAGAGGATTGGATATTATAGAGGAAATTATAGGATAGACGATTGGATAGGATAGAGGATAGGATAGGATAGAGGATTTTATAGGATAGAGGATAGGATAGGATAGAGGATAGGATAGGATAGGGGATAGGGTAGAGGATAGGATAGAGGATAGGATAGAGGATAGGATAGGATAGAGTGTAGGATAGAGGGTAGGATAGAGGATTGGATAGGATTGAGTATAGGATAGGATTGAGGAAAATATAGGATATAGGATAGGATAGGATAGAGGATAGGATAGGATAGAGGATAGGATAGGATAGAGGTTAGGATAGGATAGGGGATAGGGTAGGATTGAGGATAGGATAGGATAGAGGATAGGATAGGATAGAGGATAGGATAGGATAGAGGATAGGATAGGGGATTGGATAGGATACAGGATAGGATAGGTTAGAGGATAGGATAGGATAGAGGATAGGATAGAGGGTAGGATAGAGGATTGGATAAGTTTGAGGATATTATACTATATAGGATATGATAGGATAGAGGATAGGATACGATAGAGGATACGATAGGATAGAGGATAAAATAGGATAGAGGATATTATAGGATATAGGATATTATAGGATACAGGATAGGATACGATAGAGAATGGGATAGGATAGAGGATACGATAGGATAGAGGATAGGATAGGATAGAGGATTGTATAGGACAGACGATACGACAGGATAGAGGATAGGATACGATAGAGGATGGGATAGGATAGAGGATACGATAGGATAGAGGATAGGATAGGATAGAGGATAGGATAGGATAGAGGATAGGATAGAGGATAGGATAGGATAGAGGACAGGATAGGACAGAGGATAGGATAGGATAGAGGATAGGATAGGTTAGAAAATAGGATAGGACAGAGGATAGGATAGGATAGAGGATAGGATAGAATAGAGGATATTATAGGATAGGATAGAGGATAGGATAGGATAGGATAGAGGATAGGATAGGATAGAGGATAGGATAGGATAGAGGATAGGATAGGATAGAGGATAGGATAGGATAGAGGATAGGATAGGATAGAGGATAGGATAGGGGATTGGATAGGATACAGGATAGGATAGGATAGAGGATTGGATAGGATAGAGGATACGATAGGATAGTGGATAGGATAGGATAGAGGATAGGATAGGATAGAGGATATTATAGGATACAGGATAGGATAGGATAGAGGGTAGGATATTATAGAGGATGGGATAGGATAGAGGATACGATAGGATAGGGGATAGGATAGGATATATGATAGGATAGGATAGGGGATAGGATAGGATAGAGGATAGGATAGGATAGAGGACAGGATAGGACAGAGGATAGGATAGGATAGAGGATAGGATAGGTTAGAAAATAGGATAGGACAGAGGATAGGATAGGATAGAGGATAGGATAGAATAGAGGATATTATAGGATAGGATAGAGGATAGGATAGGATAGAGGATGGGATAAGGTAGAGGATAGGATAGGATTGAGGATAGGATAGTATAGAGGATAGGATAGAGGATAGGATAGGGTAGAGGATAGGATAGAATAGAGGATATTATAGGATAGATGATAGGATAGGATAGAGGATAGGATATTATAGGATAGATGATAGGATAGGATAGAGGATAGGATAGGATAGAGGATGGGGTACGATAGAGGATACGATAGGATAGAGGATAGGATAGGGTAGAGGATAGGATAGGACTGAGGATAGGATAGGATAGAGTATAGGATAGGGGATTGGATAGGATAGAGGAAAGGATAGAATAGAGGATATTATAGGATAGATGATAGGATAGGATAGAGGATAGGATAGGGGATTGGAGAGGATACAGGATAGGTTAGAATAGAGGATAGGATAGGGGATTGGATAGGATAGAGGATAGGATAGAATAGAGGATATCATAGGATGGATGATAGGATAGGATAGAGGATAGGATAGGATAGAGGAATGGATAGGAAAGAGGATAATATAGGATGGAGGATACGATAGGATAGATGATAGGATAGGATAGAGGATTGGATAGGATTCAGGATAGCATTGAGGATAGGATAGGATAGAGGATAGGATTGGGGATTGGATAGGATACAGGAAAGGATACGATAGAGGATAGGATGGGGGATTATATAGGATAGAGGATATTATAGGATAGATGATAGGATAGGATTGAGGATAGGATAGGGGATTGGATAGGATAGAGGATAGGATAGGATAGAGGATAGGATAGGATAGAGGATAGGATAGGATAGAGGATAGGATAGGATAGAGGATAGGATAGGATAGAGGATAGGATAGGATAGAGGATAGGATAGGATAGAGGATAGGATAGGATAGAGGATAGGATAGGATAGAGGATAGGATAGAGGATAGGATAGGATAGAGGATAGGATAGGATAGAGGATAGGATAGGGTAGGGGATAGGATAGGATAGAGGACAGGATAGGACAGAGGATAGGATAGGATAGAGGATAGGATAGGATAGAGGATAGGATAGGATAGAGGATAGGATAGGATAGAGGATAGGATAGGATAGAGGACAGGATAGGACAGAGGATAGGATAGGATAGAGGACAGGATAGGACAGAGGATAGGATAGGATAGAGGATAGGATAGGTTAGAAAATAGGTTAGGACAGAGGATAGGATAGGATAGAGGATAGGAAAGTGGATAGGATGGGATAGAGGATAGGATAGAATAGAGGATATTATAGGATAGGGGATAGGATAGGATAGAGGATAGGATATGACAGAGGATACGATAGGATAGAGGATAGGATAGGATAGGGGATATGACAGGATTGAGGATAGGATAGGATAGAGGATAGGATAGAGGATAGGATAGAGGATACGATAGAGGATAGGATAGGATAGAGGATTGGATAGGAAAGAGGATACGATAGGATAGAGGACAGGATAGGACAGAGGATAGGATAGGATAGAGGATAGGATAGAATAGAGAATATTATAGGATAGGATAGAGGATAGGATAGGATAGAGGATGGGGTAGGATAGAGTATACGATAGGATAGAGGATACGATAGGATAGAGGATAGGATAGGATAGAGGATAGGATAGGATAGAGGATAGGATAGGGGATTGGATAGGATACAGGATAGGATAGGATAGAGGATGGGATAGGATAGAGGATACGATAGGATAGTGGATAGGATAGGATAGAGGATAGGATAGGATAGAGGATGGGGTACGATAGAGGATACGATAGGATAGAGGAAAGGATAGGGTAGAGGGTAGGATAGGACTGAGGATAGGATAGGATAGAGGATAGGATAGGGGATTGGATAGGATAGAGGAAAGGATAGAATAGAGGATATTATAGGATAGATGATAGGATAGGATAGAGGATAGGATAGGGGATTGGAGAGGATACAGGATAGGTTAGAATAGAGGATAGGATAGGGGATTGGATAGGATAGAGGATAGGATAGAATAGAGGATATCATAGGATGGATGATAGGATAGGATAGAGGATAGGATAGGATAGAGGATAGGATAGGGGATTGGAGAGGATGCAGGATAGGAGAGGATAGAGGATAGGATAGGGGATTGGATGGGATAGAGGATAGGATAGAATAGAGAATATTATAGGATAGGATAGAGGATAGGATAGGATAGAGGATGGGGTAGGATAGAGTATACGATAGGATAGAGGATACGATAGGATAGAGGATTGGATAGAATAGAGGATATTATGGGATAGAGGATTGGATAGGATAGAGGATAGGATAGGATAGAGGATAGGATAGGATAGAGGATAGGATAGGATAGAGGATAGGATAGGATAGAGTGAAGGAACAGGGTTATATAAGGCGGGTGCCTTAGAACAAGTGTTCAAAATCAGGTGTACGTGACTGAGTCGTTTATTTACAATAAAGAGTGATGTCGCGAGAGCGTCCGGGGTGGTTCAATTAAAACCGGCGATTCGCTTAGACTCGCGGTTGAACTGTATTGCAACTTAGCAACGACCGGACTAGACTCTAAGTCACTCGGCGGATACGCGGCTGTGTCTCGACTTCGTGACTTCATTTCGCGTCGGTAGTCTCTGCCTTATATCATCAAAAATGCTTGTCGGCTGATTGGTGGAAGTCCTTGCGGGGAACTTCCACCAATCCGTGCATTTTGCATAACACGCCCACGTTCCACGCCTCTCGTGCGTGAGAAGGGTGAGCGTGTCGTTCTGTTAAAAATCTAATTTTGGTGATGCAGCGGGGTGTCTTCCGGGCCCGTGCTAAGTGCGGTACGTGACTGCTGGCTTACGTCAATGGGCCCAGCTTTCCCGGGTGATAGAAACCAGGCACGCGTCGCTGGGACACTCTAGGCTGGAGACCCTTAGACTACCCAAAATTTATGGCGTCCACTTGCGCTATTGAGTTCGTCGCTAGGAACTACAAGGACACATCTGTCCGCTAAGTGGCCAAAAACGTTAAAGACGTTTTCTCACAAATAGCGTCTTATGCTGTGCAAACCATAAATCTTTCTTGGTGCTGGTGCGCTGAAGATTTCTCTTCCGGCGCCCCGCTAGCCGCTACAAGAGGATAGGATAGAGGATAGGTTAGGATAGAGGATAGGATAGGATAGGATAGAGGATAGGATAGGATAGAGGATAGGATAGGATAGAGGATAGGATAGGATAGAAGATAGGATAGGATAGAGGATAGGATAGGATAGAGAATGGGATAGTATAGGGGATGGGATAGGGGATTGGAGAGGATACAGGATTGGATAGGATAGAAAATAGAATACGACAGAGGATGGGACTCGGCCATATTGAAATATTGAATGTCTCTGTTACACAAGGGCTCAAGAGTAGCCGTGAAATTTTCGCGTGATCCTCGACGAAGAGAGGATAAAAGACATCATGGAGTCCATGTACAGTATTAACGTTACCAACAAGTTCTTGGTACCGTTGTTGGCCGACGATGCGGATCTGCGCGAGATAGTGCAGCAACGGGAACAAGAGAAGGAAGCTAAGAAAAAGGAGAAGCTTTCGGAGAAGGAGAATAAGAGTAAGCAGCCGGACGCGCCAAAGCCTACCGGCAACAAAACGCAAAAAACCCGCGTGATTAAGGACACGCAGCAACCAGTGTCGAAGATTCAAGATCCAAAGAAAGATCAAGGAGAAAAGAAACCGCCACAAGTAAGAACCGGTGGAGGAGATCGCAATGTCAAGTTCTCTGGAGATAACAGGGAAGAACGTTACAACAGACGTAATCGCGAAGAGGGAGAACGAACGCCCCGTCCTCAAGGAGAACTGAGACGTGGACCTCCTGGCGAGGGCCGTGAAACACGAGAATTCAGAAATTCGAATGATACTCAACGTGCAGACTACGGAGAGCGCAGGGGGCGAGGTGGAATGCGTGGGTTGAGCCGCGGACGCGGAGGACCACGGGGTGGCCGTGGAGGATACGATAACCGCGGGAAACGTGAATTTGATCGTCAATCAGGCTCTGATAAAACCGGGATTAAACCAGTGGATAAAAAAGATGGTGCTGGTAGCCATAACTGGGGTACCCACAACGACGAAATTGAAGAAAGTTTGAACCAAGAAAGTCAGGAATGGCCTACCGAGAAACCCGAAGGAGATGCTCCCCAAGCATCCCCGGAAACAAAAGAAGGGGACGCAACAAACACAGATACAACCGAGGAAAAGCCTGCCGAAGAGGAATCTCGCGAATTGACATTGGACGAATGGAAAGCTTTGCGCAATAATAGAGCGAAGCCTCAATACAATTTGCGCAAAGCTGGAGAGGGCGAGGATATGACTCAATGGAAGAAAATGTACGCGCTCCAGAAGAAAAAGGAAGGCGGTGAGGACGACGATGACGACGAAGAGGAGCATGATGCTGCGGCGGAATATCCTCAGCGGGTTGGACGACAGAAACGTGTGTTAGGCATCGAGATTCAATTCAGTGATTCCCGACGTGGTGCCGGTGGACGTGGAAAAGGACGAGGTGGCCGTGGTGGAGAACGTGCCAATGGTCGTGGATTTGGAAATCGTGGTGGAGCTCCTAGAGATGGAGACACGCGCGGTCCCCCGCCACAAGTCGAGCAAAGGTCGCCTCGAAGACGTCAGAATGCTCCGAAAGTAGACGATGAGAACGACTTCCCCTCATTAGTATAGGTGGTTTCGTTCGTCATTCACACACTATCCCACCATTACCACCACCATCAAGTACTACTACCACAGATAAAATTACCACTATTACTAAAAAAAAATATTACTATCAACATTTTTGCATCAGTGAAAACGTTAAAGCATAATACAATACCCTCGACGCAAAACATTATTCGTACTATCAGGAATGCGGGAAGTTATATCTAGGCAACAGAAAGAGAGTCTAGTGTTTTTTCAGGTATTTATGGTTGTACAGAGGAAGTTTCGTCGCGTCAAGGTACACCCTTGCAAAATGAGATACGTAATTTATATAAATACAAGAAACGTGAGCGCTTGTACGCGCTCTTGCATATTGGCACGTTGGCGCAAGCATACAGGAAAAAAAATGTCGCATCATATGAATACTGTAGATCACGATCCTTTTTTTGTACTTGTAACAAATCGGTTTGTCCATAACTAGTATTCAGGGGCTAGTTTGACAGATAAACAGTAACAAGAACGAGGCTGGATGTTCATGGACTTGTTAATAATCGTGAATTTGATCAATACTAGACTAAAAAAAAAAAAATATGGATGAAAGACTTCAAGCGGACCAGCAGAATGTAATATCAAAAAGATATATTCACTTTACGATGACAGTTTGATGCTGCTTAAATCCGTGTGAAAACCCAGATAGTCCCGAGCTGGAAATGAAATATATAATTCCATCTTCTACGCAAGAAGAAGTTAAGGCGTTCGCCTTGATTTTAATTTTGATGTCGTATATCGAAGGCCTAAGGAGGCTGGCCATAGCACCGACTCTCGAGAACACGTGTATAATAACTTGTTAGGTGGTAAATTTTAAACATTCTTTCTGTTTTATAATTTTTATACGGTGTTAGGAGAAGCCTTCCTTGTAACGGACAAGTCGTCGCTTGTCTTACGTAAAACATAAGAGACTTTTTAAAGCGTGTATTTCTATCCGAAGAAGACGAAGAAGAAAGAAAGAAAAAAAAAGAACACATCTCTGATATTAAAAGTGTCTACTTAGGTATGCTAAGTTTGGCTTATATAGAACTATATAGAGATTTTAGAGGATAGAGGAGAGGATAGGATAGGGGAATGGATAGGATAGAGGATAGGATAGAATAGAGGATATTATAGGGGATTGGATAGGATACAGGAAAGGATAGGATAGAGGATAGGATAGGATAGGGGATAGGATGGGGGATTATATAGGATAGAGGATATTATCGGATAGATGATAGGATAGGATTGAGGATAGGATAGGGGATTGGATAGGGGATTGGATATGATAGAGGATAGGATAGAATAGAGAATATTATAGGATAGGATAGAGGATAGGATAGGATAGAGGATGGGGTAGGATAGAGTATACGATAGGATAGAGGGTAGGATAGGATAGAGGATAGGATAGAGGATAGGATGGGGGATTGGATAGGATACAGGATAGAATAGGATAGAGGATAGGATAGGGGATTGGATAGGATACAGGATAGGATAGGATAGAGTATATGATAGAGGATTGGATAGGTAAGAGGATAATATAGGATAGAGGATACGATAGGATAGAGGATAGGATAGGATAGAGGATTGGATAGGATACAGGATAGCATTGAGGATAGGATAGGATAGAGGATAGGATTGGGGATTGGATAGGATACAGGAAAGGATAGGATAGGGGATAGGATGGGGGATTATATAGGATAGAGGATATTATCGGATAGATGATAGGATAGGATTGAGGATAGGATAGGGGATTGGATAGGGGATTGGATATGATAGAGGATAGGATAGAATAGAGAATATTATAGGATAGGATAGAGGATAGGATAGGATAGAGGATGGGGTAGGATAGAGTATAGATAGGATAGAGGGTAGGATAGGATAGAGGATAGGATAGAGGATAGGATGGGGGATTGGATAGGATACAGGATAGAATAGGATAGAGGATAGGATAGGGGATTGGATAGGATACAGGATAGGATAGGATAGAGTATAGGATAGAGGATTGGATAGGTAAGAGGATAATATAGGATAGAGGATACGATAGGATAGAGGATAGGATAGGATAGAGGATTGGATAGGATACAGGATAGCATTGAGGATAGGATAGGATAGAGGATAGGATTGGGGATTGGATAGGATACAGGAAAGGATAGGATAGAGGATAGGATGGGGGATTATATAGGATAGAGGATATTATAGGATACATGATAGGATAGGATTGAGGATAGGATAGGGGATTGGAGAGGATAGAGGATAGGATTGGATAGGGGATTGGATATGATAGAGGATAGGATAGAATAGAGAATATTGTAGGATAGGATAGAGGGTAGGATAGGATAGAGGATGGGGTAGGATAGAGTATACGATAGGATAGAGGATAGGATAGGATAGAGGATAGGATAGGATCGAGGATAGGATAGGGGATTGGAGAGGATAGAGGATAGGATTGGATAGGGGATTGGATATGATAGAGGATAGGATAGAATAGAGAATATTGTAGGATAGGATAGAGGATAGGATAGGATAGAGGATGGGGTAGGATAGAGTATACGATAGGATAGAGGATAGGATAGGATAGAGGATAGGATAGGATAGAGGATAGGATAGGGGATTGGAGAGGATACAGGATAGGAGAGGATAGAGGATAGGATAGGGGATTGGATAGGATACAGGAAAGGATAGGATAGAGGATAGGATGGGGGATTATATAGGATAGAGGATATTATAGGATAGATGATAGGATAGGATTGAGGATAGGATAGGGGATTGTAGAGGATAGAGGATAGGATTGGATAGGGGATTGGATATGATAGAGGATAGGATAGAATAGAGAATATTGTAGGATAGGATAGAGGGTAGGATAGGATAAAGGATGGGGTAGGATAGAGTATACGATAGGATAGAGGATAGGATAGGATAGAGGATAGGATAGGATCGAGGATAGGATAGGGGATTGGAGAGGATAGAGGATAGGATTGGATAGGGGATTGGATATGATAGAGGATAGGATAGAATAGAGAATATTGTAGGATAGGATAGAGGATAGGATAGGATAGAGGATGGGGTAGGATAGAGGATATGATAGGATAGAGGATAGGATAGGTTAAAGGATCGGATAGGATATGGGATAAGGTAGGATTGAGGATTGGATAGGATAGAGGATAGGATAGGGGATTGTATAGGATAGAGGATAGTATAGAATAGAGGATACGATAGGATAGAAGATACGATAGGATAGAGGGTAGGATAGGACAGAGGATAGGATAGGGGATTGGAGAGGATACAGGATAGGTTAGGATAGAGTATAGGATAGGGGATTGGATAGGATAGAGGATAGGATAGAATAGAGGATATTATAGGATAGGATACGATAGAGGATGGGGTAGGATAGAAAATAGGATAGGACAGAGGATAGGATAGGATAGAGGATACGATAGAGGATGTAACCGTATCGATTACATGTCGATATGTATCGATCGGGCGACGTGTCGCATGAGCAACGCGGACCACCACCACGACGTCCCTGGTCGTCCCGTCATCCTTCTCTTAAGGAAGGATCGCAGGATCCCCCACTAATTAGCGTGCGCGCGCATCGATCCCCACGCGATACGGATCGAATGAGGTCGATGCGCGACAGAATTAGGCCACTCTACGTCTGGGCGCGAGCTTGTTCGGGTTTGGGAATTTCGGGCTGTTCGGTACGCAGCGAGCGAGTCAAACCGACTCAGGGGCGATACAGTCAAACCGACTGCGTTCCTTCGTCTCGTGATATCCTCAAACTGAGGAAGTGTCGTATAAACCGCACGACACGAGTCCATAAAGTTCTACGAGCGGCAATCATCGGCCGTAGCGATTAATCAAATAATAACTCCAGCGAGACGAGGGAAACTGCATCGGTCTCGAGTCGTATTCTCCACGAAAGGAAGTAAATTCTCACGTTCGTTCGGGAAAGTTACGATACGGTAATCAGAGTAAGTACGGTTAACGTCTTTCCACCGATACCGGATAGTCTCCGAACCTACTGACTAGTGACGACGGAGACGATCCTCAGGGTCGGGTGTCTGACCGACGCCTTGTACGTGTCGTCATTCGGGCACTTCCTGCGTCAGCAACGAGTGCTCGTATGCTACGACGGCTCACGTTCGTTCGGGAAATTCGCGATACGGTAACACGATCAAAGTATCAGAAAGGGACCCAGACGTGGAGCCAGGATAGGGCTCGGGCTACTGCCTATGCGAAGGCACGATTCTACGAAGTCGCGATCGACTAGGCGCGAATTGCGAACAGTATTAATCCCGCAACCGTCGTACTGCGGTTACTGTACTTATAAAGACTCCGATTACTGTACATATAAAGTATAACAGAATATATCTTACTTCTACCTCCAACATCGTCTCCGAATGATTCAAAGTTAGTTTGAACCTCTCCGTCTTCCAGTGCCTGGAGGCACGAACCTTATCTTACTAGGGTTGTAACCGTCCCTATCTATCTATCGGAAGCTCAGCATCGATACGATTTTTCTCACGTGCCTTCATTGTGAGGAGGCGACAGCGTGCGCGTGGCAAGACACTGCAGGAACGCGAGGAAGAAGATAAAAACGGTTGCAAGGATTGGATAGGATTAAGGATAGGATAGGATAGAGGGTGGGATAGGATAGATGATACGATAGGATAGCAGATACGATAGGATAGAGGGTAGGATAGGATAGAGGATAGGATAGAGGATAGGATGGGGGATTGGATAGGATACAGGATAGGATAGGATAGAGGATAGGATAGGATAGAGGATAGGATAGGGGATTGGATAGGATAGGGGATTGGATAGGATAGAGGATAGGATTGGGTAGAGGATATTATAGGATAGAGGATAGGATAGGATAGAGGATAGGATAGGATAGAGGATAGGATAGGTGAGAGGATATGATAGGATAGAGGATGGGATATGATAAAGGATACGATGGGATTGAGGATAGGATAAGGGATTGGAGAGGATAGAGGATAGGATAGGATAGAGGATTGGATAGTAAAGAGGATAATATAGGATGGAGGATACGATAGGATAGAGGATAGGATAGGATAGAGGATTGGATAGGATATTGGATATTATAGGATAGACGTTAGGATAGAGGATAGGATAGAGGATAGGATAGAGGGTAGGCTAGAGGATTGGATAGGATTGAGGATATTATAGGATTGAGGATGGGATAGGAAAGAGGATACGATAGGATAGAGGATAGGATAGGATAGAGGATTGGATAGGATACAGGACAGCATTGAGGATAGGATAGGATAGAGGATAGGATAGAGGGTAGGCTAGAGGATTGGATAGGATTGAGGATATTATAGGATATAGGATATGATAGGATAGAGGATGGGATAGGATAGAGGATACGATAGGATAGAGGATAGGATAGGATAGAGGATAGGATAGAGGATTGGATAGGATATTGGATATTATAGGATAGACGATAGGATAGGGGATACGATAGAGGATAGGATAGAGGATTGGGTAGGATAGGGGATATTGTAGGATAGGCGATAGGATAGGATAGTGGATGTGATAGGATAGAGTATACGATAGGATACAGGATAGAATAGGATAGAGGATAGGATAGGATAGAGGATAGGATAGAGGATAGGATAGAGGGTAGGGTAGAGGATTGGATAGGATTGAGGATATTATAGGATATAGGATATGATAGGATAGAGGATTGGATAGGATACAGGATAGCATTGAGGGTAGGATAGGATAGAGGATAGGATAGAGGATAGGATAGAGGGTAGGGTAGAGGATTGGATAGGATTGAGGATATTATAGGATATAGGATATGATAGGATAGAGGATGGGATAGGATATAGGATACGATAGGATAGAGGATAGGATAGGATAGAGGATAGGATAGAGGATTGGATAGGATATTGGATATTATAGGATAGACGATAGGATAGAGGATACGATAGAGGATAGGATAGAGGATACGATAGAGGATAGGATAGAGGATTGGGTAGGATAGGGGATATTGTAGGATAGACGATAGGATAGGATAGTGGATGTGATAGGATAGAGTATACGATAGGATAGAGGATAGAATAGGATAGAGAATAGGATAGGATAGGATACAGGATACGATAGGACGGACGATACGACAGGATAGAGGATAGGATAAGATGGGGGATAGGATTGGATTGAGGATAGGATAGAATAGAGGATAGGATACGTTTGAGGATGGGATAGGAAAGAGGATACGATAGGATAGAGGATAGGATAGAATAGAGGATAGGATAGGATAGAGGATTGGATAGGATACAGGATAGCATTGAGGATAGGATAGGATAGAGGATAGGATAGAGGATAGGATAGAGGGTAGGGTAGAGGATTGGATAGGATTGAGGATATTATAGGATATAGGATAGGATAGAATAGAGGATAGGATACGATTGAGGATGGGATAGGAAAGAGGATACGATAGGATAGAGGATAGGATAGGAGAGACGATACGACAGGATAGAGGATAGGATACGATAGGGGATAGGATAGGATTGAGGATAGGATAGGATAGAGGATAGGATAGACGATAGGATAGAGGATAGGATAGAGGATTGGATAGGATTGAGGATATTATAGGATATAGGATAGGATAGAGTAGAGGATAGGATACGTTTAAGGATGGGATAGGAAAGAGGAAACGATAGGATAGAGGATAGGATAGGATAGAGGATTGGATAGGATACAGGATAGCATTGCGGATAGGATAGGATAGAGGATAGGATAGAGGATAGGATAGAGGATACGATAGAGGATTGGATAAGATAGAGGATATTATAGGATAGACGATAGGATAGGATAGAGGATGGGATAGGATAGAGGATACGATAGTATAGAGGATAGGATAGGATAGAGGATAGGATAGGATAGAGGATACGATAGGATAGAGGATAGGATAGGATAGAGGATTGTATAGGATACACGATAGGATAGGATAGAGGATTATATAGGATAGAGGATAGGATAGGATAGAGGATAGGATAGGATAGGGGATAGGATAGAGGATAGGATAGAGGATAGGATAGGGGATAGGATAGAGGATAGGATAGGATAGAGGATAGGATAGGTTAGAGGATCTGATAGGATAGAGGATAGGATAGGTTAGAGGATAGTATAGGATAGAGGATAGGATAGGTTAGAGGATAGTATAGGATAGAGAATAGGATAGGATAGTATAGAGGATACGATAGGATAGACGATAGGATATAATAGAGGATTGTATTTGATGAGAGCGAATCGAGAACTCATCGAGTAACTATCGAAAAGAGAAATTAGAGACGCGAAAAGATTGAGCTCACTTCCGAGTTTTATTTTATTTTATTCTTATACGAAATAATAAGTATGAATAGAAGTAAAAGTAAAAAGTGAGTAGAAAATTCAAAAACCATAAGGATTAAAAATCCGAAACGCGAATAAAGGCGCGAAGAACGCGGAGTGCTGGTTAAAAACCCCTCAGGGGCGGATAAACTCAAAAGCCGAACGCGAAAATCTGAAAAAGAAAAAGAAAAGATTAAACTCTTAAAAGATAATAACGGGTATACTTACGTGAAAAAGATACTTTCAACGAATTCCGGGAAACGGGAGTGCCGAAAAGCCGAAAAACTGCAACTTTCCGGGTAAAATAGCACCGTGCAGCTACCTCGGGAAGAGTATTACCTGAAAAGAATTAAAAAAGATTAGAAATTTGATAAAAATAATAGAAATTTTAATTAGATTCGAAAAACTAATAAATAAAACTAGTGAAAAAGTGGTAGTAAAAACGAACAAGTACACTCGAGATATAGCTACCAAGAACTTTAAAGTGCCAAGTGACGAGAGAGAGAGAGAGAGAGAGAGAGAGAAAGACACAGAACAATAGAGGATAGTGAACACCCGAAAGGACCGGCTGTAAAGGTTCATGCACAACGTGAGGGGTCGGCCAGACGGTCAATCTAAAAGTAAGGTAGGAATTAGAAAGAACTAATACCACAGAGGGATAGTCAGGGAAATAGGTACACCGGATATAAAGTTCTAGGATATCGGACAGAAACGGGTTAAACTCGAAAATAGGCCGATCACAATAAAATTTTAGGAGGGTCTATTTCGGAGGGTGGCGAGTCGAAGGGGGTCGGAAAGGAGAAATTATTCTCCCCCCCCGAAAACTTTTTTGCTCTGCACCCACCCATTTCGGAGATATAGCGATTAGCAGGTTTATTTTACGGAAATTAGGGAAACGGACCAGACGAAAGTAAAGTGCTCGCCCGTACCTTTACAACGAGCCGCTGAACGCCGGAATCGTTGAAAGTTGAAAATTAGCGTGCATACCGGGTGACCAAATAATTTCGGATCGTAAAAAAATCTGAGTACGTGGGTCGACTCGGTAGGGGAATCTAAGGGGTGTCTTAGATCTGGGTAACCGGGTTCCCCAAGGCAAAAAATTTGTCGAAACCCCCCCCCCCCCTTTACGAGGGTTTTCGGTTTTCAGAATTTTTCCCGTCGATCGCACGAGATTTTTTCAAAAATTCTAACAATCTTGCGAATTTCGTCAAATTTTCGTAGTTAGTAGGTAGAGAGAACTTCGTAGCCGTGAAGTAGATTTCTGCGGACCTCGACGACTCTGTACGAATTTTAGATAAGATAGGTTTAGGTTAATAGAAAAATATTATAATTAGAACTGTTTGGGTTGGTTTTTTGGTTTTTGGTTAATAAGGTGTAGCTAGTAAATATTTAGAGTTTAGGTTTTAGATTTGTAATATTAGTGTTAATCTCGAGTTTAGTTACTTTAAGTGTTAGTATATATAAAATAGAATAAGTCTAAGCGAATCGATTAGATTAAATTAAATTAAGTACATGCGCGAACAGCGATAATAGATTCTTAAGGATTTTGTAGAAATTGAAAAGTTAAATTTAGGCAAATACCTTTAAAAAAAAAAAAAAAAAGGATTGTATAGGATAGAGGATAGGATAGGATAGAGGATTGTATAGGATAGAGGATAGGATTGAATAGAGGATTGTATAGGATACAGGATAGGATACGATAGGATAGGATAGAGGATTGGATAGGATACAGGATAGCATTGAGGATAGGATAGGATAGAGGATAGGATAGAGGATAGGATAGAGGGTGGGGTAGAGGATTGGATAGGATTGAGGATATTATAGGATATAGGATATGATAGGATAGAGGATGGGATACGATAGAGGATACGATAGGATAGAGGATAGGATAGGATAGAGGATAGGATATAGGATTGGATAGGATATTGGATATTATAGGATAGACGATAGGGTAGAGGATAGGATAGTGGAAAGGATAGAGGATAGGATAGAGGATTGGATAGGATATTGGATATTATAGGATAGACGATAGGATAGAGGATAAGATAGAGGATAGGATAGGTTAGAGGATAGTATAGGATAGAGAATACGACAGGATAGAGGATATGATAGGATAGGGGATAGGATAGGATTGAGGTTAGTATAGGATAGAGAATACGACAGGATAGAGGATAGGATAGGATAGGGGATAGGATAGGATTGAGGATAGGATAGGATAGAGGATAGGATAGAGGATTGGATAGGATAGAGGAAATTGTTTGATAGACGATTGGATAGGATATATGATGGGATAGGATAGAGGATAGGATAGGATAGAGGATACGATAGGATAGAGGATAGGATAGGATAGAGGATTCTATAGGAAAGAGGATAGGATAGGATTGAGGATAGGATAGGATAGAGGATACGATAGGACGGACAATACGACAGGATAGAGGATAGGATAGGATAGGGGATAGGATAGGATTGAGGATAGGATAGGATAGAGGATAGGATAGAGGATTTGATAGAGTATTGGATAGGATTGAGGATACTATAGGATATAGGATAGGATAGAATAGAGGATAGGATTCGTTTGAGGATGGGATAGGAAAGAGGATACGATAGGATAGAGGATAGGATAGGATAGAGGATAGGATAGGATAGAGGATACGATAGGATAGATGATAGGATAGGATAGAGGATTGTATAGGATGGAGGATAGGATTGGTTAGAGGATTGTATAGGATAGAGGATAGGATACGATAGGATAGAGGATAGGATAGGATAGAGGATTGGATAGGATACAGGATAGCATTGAGGATAGGATAGGATAGAGGATAGGATAGAGGATAGGATAGAGGATAGGATAGAGGGTAGGGTAGAGGATTGGATAGGATTGAGGATATTATAGGATATAGGATACGATAGGATAGAGAATACGACAGGATAGAGGATAGGATAGGATAGGGGATAGGATAGGATTGAGGATAGGATAGGATAGAGGATAGGATAGAGGATTGGATAGGATAGAGGAAATTGTTTGATAGACGATTGGATAGGATATATGATGGGATAGGATAGAGGATAGGATAGGATAGAGGATACGATAGGATAGAGGATAGGATAGGATAGAGGATTCTATAGGAAAGAGGATAGGATAGGATTGAGGATAGGATAGGATAGAGGATACGATAGGACGGACGATACGACAGGATAGAGGATAGGATAGGATAGGGGATAGGATAGGATTGAGGATAGGATAGGATAGAGGATAGGATAGAGGATTTGATAGAGTATTGGATAGGATTGAGGATACTATAGGATATAGGATAGGATAGAATAGAGGATAGGATTCGTTTGAGGATGGGATAGGAAAGAGGATACGATAGGATAGAGGATAGGATAGGATAGAGGATAGGATAGGATAGAGGATACGATAGGATAGATGATAGGATAGGATAGAGGATTGTATAGGATGGAGGATAGGATTGGTTAGAGGATTGTATAGGATAGAGGATAGGATACGATAGGATAGAGGATAGGATAGGATAGAGGATTGGATAGGATACAGGATAGCATTGAGGATAGGATAGGATAGAGGATAGGATAGAGGATAGGATAGAGGGTAGGGTAGAGGATTGGATAGGATTGAGGATATTATAGGATATAGGATACGATAGGATAGAGGATGGGATAGGATAGAGGATACGATAGGATAGAGGATAGGATAGGATAGAGGATAGGATAGAGGATTGGATAGGATATTGGATATTATATGATAGACGATAGGGTTGAGGATAGGATAGAGGAAAGGATAGAGGATAGGATAGAGGATTGGATAGGACATTGGATATTGTAGGATAGACGATAGGATAGAGGATAGGATAGAGGATAGGATAGAGGATAGAATAGGATAGAGGATAGGATAGAGGATTGGATAGGATATTGGATATTATAGGATAGACGATAGGATAGAGGATGAGATAGAGGATAGGATAGGTTAGAGGATAGTATAGGATAGAGAATACGACAGGATAGAGGATATGATAGGATAGGGGATAGGATAGGATTGAGGATAGTATAGGATAGAGAATACGACAGGATAGAGGATAGGATAGGTTAGGGGATAGGATAGGATTGAGGATAGGATAGGATAGAGGATAGGAAAGAGGATTGGATAGGATAGAGGAAATTGTTTGATAGACGATTGGATAGGATAGAGGATGGGATAGGATAGAGGATACGATAGTATAAAGGATAGGATAGGATAGAGGATAGGATAGGATAGAGGATACGATAGGATAGAGGATAGGATAGGATAGAGGATTGTATAGGATAGAGGATAGGATAGGATAGGATAGGGGATAGGATAGGATTCAGGATAGGATAGGATAGAGGATAGGATACAGGATAGGATAGTCCTCAAAATACGTTTGAGGATGGGATAGGAAAGAGGATACGATAGGATAGAGGATAGGATAGGATAGAGGATTGGATAGGATACAGGGTACCATTGAGGATAGGATAGGATAGAGGATAGGATAGAGGATACGATAGAGGATTGGATAAGATAGTGGATATTATAGGATAGACGATAGGATAGGATAGAGGATGGGATAGGATAGAGGATACGATAGTATAGAGGATAGGATAGGATAGAGGATAGGATAGGATAGAGGATACGATAGGATAGAGGATAGGATAGGATAGAGGATTGTATAGGATAGAGGATAGGATAGGATAGAGGATTGTATAGGATAGAGGATAGGATAGGATTGAGGATAGGATAGGATAGGGGATAGGATAGAGGATAGGATAGAGGATAGGATACAGGATAGGATAGAGGATAGGAATGGATAGATGATAGGATAGGATAGAGGATAGGATAGGTTAGAGGATAGTATAGGATAGAGAATAGGATAGGATAGGATAGAGGATACGATAGGACGGACGATACGACAGGATAGAGGATAGGATAGGATAGGGGATAGAATAGGATTGAGGATAGGATAGGATAGAGGATAGGATAGGATAGAGGATTGTATAGGATAGAGGATATGATTGGATAGATGATTGTATAGGATAGAGGATAGGATACGATAGGATAGAGGATAGGATAGGATAGAGGATTGGATAGGATAGAGGATACGATAGTATAGAGGATAGGATAGGATAGAGGATAGGATATAATAGAGGATCCGATAGGATAGAGGATAGGATAGGATAGAGGATTGTATAGGATACACGATAGGATAGGATAGAGGATTATATAGGATAGAGGATAGGATAGGATAGAAGATAGGATAGGATAGGGGATAGGATAGAGGATAGGATAGAGGATAGGATAGAGGATAGGATAGAGGATAGGATAGGATAGAGGATAGGATAGGTTAGAGGATAGGATAGGATAGAGGATAGGATAGGTTAGAGGATAGTATAGGATAGAGAATAGGATAGGATAGGATAGAGGATACGATAGGACAGACGATACGACAGGATAGAGGATAGGATAGGATAGGGGATAGGATAGGATTGAGGATAGGATAGGATAGAGGATAGGATAGAGGATAGGATAGAGGATTGGATAGGATTGAGGATATTATAGGATATAGGATAGTATAGAATAGAGGATAGGATACGTTTGAGGATGGGATAGGATAGAGGATGGGATAGGATAGAGGATACGATAGTATAGAGGATAGGATAGGATAGAGGATAGGATAGGATAGAGGATACGATAGGATAGAGGATAGGATAGGATAGAGGATTGTATAGGATACACGATAGGATAGGATAGAGGATTATATAGGATAGAGGATAGGATAGGATAGAGGATAGGATAGGATAGGGGATAGGATAGAGGATAGGATAGAGGATAGGATAGGGGATAGGATAGAGGATAGGATAGGATAGAGGATAGGATAGGTTAGAGGATCTGATAGGATAGAGGATAGGATAGGTTAGAGGATAGTATAGGATAGAGAATAGGATAGGATAGTATAGAGGATACGATAGGATAGACGATAGGATATAATAGAGGATTGTATAGGATGAGAGCGAATCGAGAACTCATCGAGTAACTATCGAAAAGAGAAATTAGAGACGCGAAAAGATTGAGCTCACTTCCGAGTTTTATTTTATTTTATTCTTATACGAAATAATAAGTATGAATAGAAGTAAAAGTAAAAAGTGAGTAGAAAATTCAAAAACCATAAGGATTAAAAATCCGAAACGCGAATAAAGGCGCGAAGAACGCGGAGTGCTGGTTAAAAACCCCTCAGGGGCGGATAAACTCAAAAGCCGAACGCGAAAATCTGAAAAAGAAAAAGAAAAGATTAAACTCTTAAAAGATAATAACGGGTATACTTACGTGAAAAAGATACTTTCAACGAATTCCGGGAAACGGGAGTGCCGAAAAGCCGAAAAACTGCAACTTTCCGGGTAAAATAGCACCGTGCAGCTACCTCGGGAAGAGTATTACCTGAAAAGAATTAAAAAAGATTAGAAATTTGATAAAAATAATAGAAATTTTAATTAGATTCGAAAAACTAATAAATAAAACTAGTGAAAAAGTGGTAGTAAAAACGAACAAGTACACTCGAGATATAGCTACCAAGAACTTTAAAGTGCCAAGTGACGAGAGAGAGAGAGAGAGAGAGAGAGAGAGAGAGAAAGACACAGAACAATAGAGGATAGTGAACACCCGAAAGGACCGGCTGTAAAGGTTCATGCACAACGTGAGGGGTCAGCCAGACGGTCAATCTAAAAGTAAGGTAGGAATTAGAAAGAACTAATACCACAGAGGGATAGTCAGGGAAATAGGTACACCGGATATAAAGTTCTAGGATATCGGACAGAAACGGGTTAAACTCGAAAATAGGCCGATCACAATAAAATTTTAGGAGGGTCTATTTCGGAGGGTGGCGAGTCGAAGGGGGTCGGAAAGGAGAAATTATTCTCCCCCCCCCCGAAAACTTTTTTGCTCTGCACCCACCCATTTCGGAGATATAGCGATTAGCAGGCTTATTTTACGGAAATTAGGGAAACGGACCAGACGAAAGTAAAGTGCTCGCCCGTACCTTTACAACGAGCCGCTGAACGCCGGAATCGTTGAAAGTTGAAAATTAGCGTGCATACCGGGTGACCAAATAATTTCGGATCGTAAAAAAATCTGAGTACGTGGGTCGACTCGGTAGGGGAATCTAAGGGGTGTCTTAGATCTGGGTAACCGGGTTCCCCAAGGCAAAAAATTTGTCGAAACCCCCCACCCCCCTTTACGAGGGTTTTCGGTTTTCAGAATTTTTCCCGTCGATCGCACGAGATTTTTTCAAAAATTCTAACAATCTTGCGAATTTCGTCAAATTTTCGTAGTTAGTAGGTAGAGAGAACTTCGTAGCCGTGAAGTAGATTTCTGCGGACCTCGACGACTCTGTACGAATTTTAGATAAGATAGGTTTAGGTTAATAGAAAAATATTATAATTAGAACTGTTTGGGTTGGTTTTTTGGTTTTTGGTTAATAAGGTGTAGCTAGTAAATATTTAGAGTTTAGGTTTTAGATTTGTAATATTAGTGTTAATCTCGAGTTTAGTTACTTTAAGTGTTAGTATATATAAAATAGAATAAGTCTAAGCGAATCGATTAGATTAAATTAAATTAAGTACATGCGCGAACAGCGATAATAGATTCTTAAGGATTTTGTAGAAATTGAAAAGTTAAATTTAGGCAAATACCTTTAAAAAAAAAAAAAAAAAAAGGATTGTATAGGATAGAGGATAGGATAGGATAGAGGATTGTATAGGATAGAGGATAGGATTGAATAGAGGATTGTATAGGATAGAGGATAGGATACGATAGGATAGAGGATAGGATAGGATAGAGGATTGGATAGGATACAGGATAGCATTGAGGATAGGATAGGATAGAGGATAGGATAGAGGATAGGATAGAGGGTGGGGTAGAGGATTGGATAGGATTGAGGATATTATAGGATATAGGATATGATAGGATAGAGGATGGGATACGATAGAGGATACGATAGGATAGAGGATAGGATAGGATAGAGGATAGGATATAGGATTGGATAGGATATTGGATATTATAGGATAGACGATAGGGTAGAGGATAGGATAGTGGAAAGGATAGAGGATAGGATAGAGGATTGGATAGGACATTGGATATTGTAGGATAGACGATAGGATAGAGGATAGGATAGAGGATAGAATAGGATAGAGGATAGGATAGAGGATTGGATAGGATATTGGATATTATAGGATAGACGATAGGATAGAAGATAAGATAGAGGATAGGATAGGTTAGAGGATAGTATAGGATAGAGAATACGACAGGATAGAGGATATGATAGGATAGGGGATAGGATAGGATTGAGGATAGTATAGGATAGAGAATACGACAGGATAGAGGATAGGATAGGATAGGGGATAGGATAGGATTGAGGATAGGATAGGATAGAGGATAGGATAGAGGATTGGATAGGATAGAGGAAATTGTTTGATAGACGATTGGATAGGATATATGATGGGATAGGATAGAGGATAGGATAGGATAGAGGATACGATAGGATAGAGGATAGGATAGGATAGAGGATTCTATAGGAAAGAGGATAGGATAGGATTGAGGATAGGATAGGATAGAGGATACGATAGGACGGACGATACGACAGGATAGAGGATAGGATAGGATAGGGGATAGGATAGGATTGAGGATAGGATAGGATAGAGGATAGGATAGAGGATTTGATAGAGTATTGGATAGGATTGAGGATACTATAGGATATAGGATAGGATAGAATAGAGGATAGGATTCGTTTGAGGATGGGATAGGAAAGAGGATACGATAGGATAGAGGATAGGATAGGATAGAGGATAGGATAGGATAGAGGATACGATAGGATAGATGATAGGATAGGATAGAGGATTGTATAGGATGGAGGATAGGATTGGTTAGAGGATTGTATAGGATAGAGGATAGGATACGATAGGATAGAGGATAGGATAGGATAGAGGATTGGATAGGATACAGGATAGCATTGAGGATAGGATAGGATAGAGGATAGGATAGAGGATAGGATAGAGGGTAGGGTAGAGGATTGGATAGGATTGAGGATATTATAGGATATAGGATACGATAGGATAGAGGATGGGATAGGATAGAGGATACGATAGGATAGAGGATAGGATAGGATAGAGGATAGGATAGAGGATTGGATAGGATATTGGATATTATATGATAGACGATAGGGTTGAGGATAGGATAGAGGAAAGGATAGAGGATAGGATAGAGGATTGGATAGGACATTGGATATTGTAGGATAGACGATAGGATAGAGGATAGGATAGAGGATAGGATAGAGGATAGAATAGGATAGAGGATAGGATAGAGGATTGGATAGGATATTGGATATTATAGGATAGACGATAGGATAGAGGATGAGATAGAGGATAGGATAGGTTAGAGGATAGTATAGGATAGAGAATACGACAGGATAGAGGATATGATAGGATAGGGGATAGGATAGGATTGAGGATAGTATAGGATAGAGAATACGACAGGATAGAGGATAGGATAGGTTAGGGGATAGGATAGGATTGAGGATAGGATAGGATAGAGGATAGGAAAGAGGATTGGATAGGATAGAGGAAATTGTTTGATAGACGATTGGATAGGATAGAGGATGGGATAGGATAGAGGATACGATAGTATAGAGGATAGGATAGGATAGAGGATAGGATAGGATAGAGGATACGATAGGATAGAGGATAGGATAGGATAGAGGATTGTATAGGATGGAGGATAGGATTGGATAGAGGATTGCATAGGATAGAGGATAGGATACGATAGGATAGAGGATAGGATAGGATAGAGGATTGGATAGGATACAGGATAGCATTGAGGATAGGATAGGATAGATGATAGGATAGAGGATAGGATAGAGGGTAGGGTAGAGGATTGGATAGGATTGAGGATATTATAGGATATAGGATACGATAGGATAGAGGATGGGATAGGATAGAGGATACGATAGGATAGAGGATAGGATAGGATAGAGGATAGGATAGAGGATTGGATAGGATATTGGATATTATATGATAGACGATAGGGTTGAGGATAGGATAGAGGAAAGGATAGAGGATAGGATAGAGGATTGGATAGGACATTGGATATTGTAGGATAGACGATAGGATAGACGATAGGATAGAGGATAGGATAGAGGATAGAATAGGATAGAGGATAGGATAGAGGATTGGATAGGATATTGGATATTATAGGATAGACGATAGGATAGAGGATGAGATAGAGGATAGGATAGGTTAGAGGATAGTATAGGATAGAGAATACGACAGGATAGAGGATATGATAGGATAGGGGATAGGATAGGATTGAGGATAGTATAGGATAGAGAATACGACAGGATAGAGGATAGGATAGGATAGGGGATAGGATAGGATTGAGGATAGGATAGGATAGAGGATAGGATAGAGGATTGGATAGGATAGAGAATACGACAGGATAGAGGATAGGATAGGATAGGGGATAGGATAGGATTGAGGATAGGATAGGATAGAGGATAGGATAGAGGATTGGATAGGATAGAGGAAATTGTTTGATAGACGATTGGATAGGATAGAGGATGGGATAGGATAGAGGATACGATAGTATAGAGGATAGGATAGGATAGAGGATAGGATAGGATAGAGGATACGATAGGATAGAGGATAGGATAGGATAGAGGATTGTATAGGATGGAGGATAGGATTGGATAGAGGATTGTATAGGATAGAGGATAGGATACGATAGGATAGAGGATAGGATACGATAGGATAGAGGATAGGATAGGATAGAGGATAGGATAGAGGATTGGATAGGATATTGGATATTATAGGATAGACGATAGGGTAGAGGATAGGATAGAGGAAAGGATAGAGGATAGGATAGAGGATTGGATAGGACATTGGATATTGTAGGATAGACGATAGGATAGAGGATAGGATAGAGGATTGGATAGGATATTGGATATTATAGGATAGACGATAGGATAGAGGATGAGATAGAGGATAGGATAGGTTAGAGGATAGTATAGGATAGAGAATACGACAGGATAGAGGATATGATAGGATAGGGGATAGGATAGGATTGAGGATAGTATAGGATAGAGAATACGACAGGATAGAGGATAGGATAGGATAGGGGATAGGATAGGATTGAGGATAGGATAGGATAGAGGATAGGATAGAGGAAATTGTTTGATAGACGATTGGATAGGATAGATGATGGGATAGGATAGAGGATACGATAGTATAGAGGATAGGATAGGATAGAGGATAGGATAGGATAGAGGATAGGATAGGATAGAGGATACGATAGGATAGAGGATAGGATAGGATAGAGGATTGTATAGGATAGAGGATAGGATAGGATTGAGGATAGGATAGGATAGGGGATAGGATAGAGGATAGGATAGAGGATAGGATAGAGGATAGGATAGAGGATTGGATAGGATAGAGGAAATTGTTTGATAGACGATTGGATAGGATAGATGATGGGATAGGATAGAGGATACGATCGTATAAAGGATAGGATAGGATAGAGGATAGGATAGGATAGAGGATACGATAGGATAGAGGATAGGATAGGATAGAGGATTGTATAGGATAGAGGATAGGATAGGATAGGATAGGGGATAGGATAGGATTCAGGATAGGATAGGATAGAGGATAGGATACAGGATAGGATAGTCCTCAAAATACGTTTGAGGATGGGATAGGAAAGAGGATACGATAGGATAGAGGATAGGATAGGATAGAGGATTGGATAGGATACAGGGTACCATTGAGGATAGGATAGGATAGAGGATACGATAGGATAGAGGATAGGATAGGATAGAGGATTGGATAGGATACAGGGTACCATTGAGGATAGGATAGGATAGAGGATACGATAGGATAGAGGATAGGATAGGATAGAGGATTGTATAGGATAGAGGATAGGATAGGATAGAGGATTGTATAGGATAGAGGATAGGATAGGATTGAGGATAGGATAGGATAGGGGATAGGATAGAGGATAGGATAGAGGATAGGATACAGGATAGGATAGAGGATAGGAATGGATAGATGATAGGATAGGATAGAGGATAGGATAGGTTAGAGGATAGTATAGGATAGAGAATAGGATAGGATAGGATAGAGGATACGATAGGACGGACGATACGACAGGATAGAGGATAGGATAGGATAGGGGATAGAATAGGATTGAGGATAGGATAGGATAGAGGATAGGATAGGATAGAGGATTGTATAGGATAGAGGATATGATTGGATAGATGATTGTATAGGATAGAGGATAGGATACGATAGGATAGAGGATAGGATAGGATAGAGGATTGGATAGGATAGAGGATACGATAGTATAGAGGATAGGATAGGATAGAGGATAGGATATAATAGAGGATCCGATAGGATAGAGGATAGGATAGGATAGAGGATTGTATAGGATACACGATAGGATAGAATAGAGGATTATATAGGATAGAGGATAGGATAGGATAGACGATAGGATAGGATAGGGGATAGGATAGAGGATAGGATAGAGGATAGGATAGAGGATAGGATAGAGGATAGGATAGGATAGAGGATAGGATAGGTTAGAGGATAGGATAGGATAGAGGATAGGATAGGTTAGAGGATAGTATAGGATAGAGAATAGGATAGGATAGGATAGAGGATACGATAGGACAGACGATACGACAGGATAGAGGATAGGATAGGATAGGGGATAGGATAGGATTGAGGATAGGATAGGATAGAGTATAGGATAGAGGATAGGATAGAGGATTGGATAGGATTGAGGATATTATAGGATATAGGATAGTATAGAATAGAGGATAGGATACGTTTGAGGATGGGATAGGAAAGAGGATACGATAGGATAGAGGATAGGATAGGATAGAGGATTGGATAGGATAGGGGATAGGATAGGATTGAGGATAGGATAGGATAGAGGATAGGATACAGGATAGGATAGTCCTCAAAATACGTTTGAGGATGTGATAGGAAAGAGGATACGATAGGAGAGAGGATAGGATAGGAAAGGGGATTGGATAGGATACAGGATACCATTGAGGATAGGATAGGATAGAGGATAGGATAGAGGATACGATAGAGGATTGGATAAGATAGTGGATATTATAGGATAGACGATAGGATAGGATAGAGGATGGGATAGGATAGAGGATACGATAGTATAGAGGATACGATAGGATAGAGGATTGTATAGGATAGAGGATAGGATAGGATTGAGGATAGGATAGGATAGGGGATAGGATAGGATTGAGGATAGGATAGGATAGAGGATAGGATAGAGAATTTGATAGAGTATTGGATAGAATTGAGGATATTATAGGATATAGGATAGGATAGAATAGAGGATATTATACGTTTGAGGATGGGATAGGAAAGAGGATACGATAGGATAGAGGATAGGATAGGATAGAGGATAGAATAGGATAGAGGATAGGATAGGATAGAGGATAGGTTAGAGGATTGGATAGGATATTGGATATTATAGGATAGACGATAGGGTAGAGGATAGGATAGAGGAAAGGATAGAGGATAGGATAGAGGATTGGATAGGATATTGGATATTGTAGGATAGACGATAGGATAGAGGATAGGATAGAGGATAGGATAGAGGATAGAATAGGATAGAGGATAGGATAGAGGATTGGATAGGATATTGGATATTATAGGATAGACGATAGGATAGAGGATAAGATAGAGGATAGGATAGGTTAGAGGATAGTATAGGATAGAGAATACGACAGGATAGAGGATATGATAGGATAGGGGATAGGATAGGATTGAGGATAGTATAGGATAGAGAATACGACAGGATAGAGGATAGGATAGGATAGGGGATAGGATAGGATTGAGGATAGGATAGGATAGAGGATAGGATAGAGGATTGGATAGGATAGAGGAAATTGTTTGATAGACGATTGGATAGGATAGAGGATGGGATAGGATAGAGGATACGATAGTATAGAGGATAGGATAGGATAGAGGATAGGATAGGATAGAGGATACGATAGGATAGAGGATAGGATAGGATAGAGGATTCTATAGGATAGAGGATAGGATAGGATTGAGGATGGGATAGGATAGGGGATAGGATAGAGGATAGGATAGAGGATAGGATACAGGATAGGATAGAGGATAGGAATGGATAGATGATAGGATAGGATAGAGCATAGGATAGGTTAGAGGATAGTATAGGATAGAGAATAGGATAGGATAGGATAGAGAATAGGATAGGATAGGATAGAGGATACGATAGGACGGACGATACGACAGGATAGAGGATAGGATAGGATAGGGGATAGGATAGGATTGAGGATAGGATAGGATAGAGGATAGGATAGAGGATTTGATAGAGTATTGGATAGGATTGAGGATATTATAGGATATAGGATAGGATAGAATAGAGGATAGGATACGTTTGAGGATGGGATAGGAAAGAGGATACGATAGGATAGAGGATAGGATAGGACAGACGATACGACAGGAGAGAGGATAGGATAGGATAGGGGATAGGATAGGATTGAGGATAGGATAGGATAGAGGATAGGATAGAGGATTTGATAGAGTATTGGATAGGATTGAGGATATTATAGGATATAGGATAGGATAGAATAGAGGATATTATACGTTTGAGGATGGGATAGGAAAGAGGATACGATAGGATATAGGATAGGATAGGATAGAGGATAGGATAGGATAGAGGATACGATAGGATAGAGGATAGGATAGGATAGAGGATTGTATAGGATAGAGGATATGATTGGATAGAGGATTGTATAGGATAGAGGATAGGATACGATAGGATAGAGGATAGGATAGGATAGAGGATTGGATAGGATAGAGGATACGATAGTATAGAGGATAGGATAGGATAGAGGATAGGATATAATAGAGGATACGATAGGATAGAGGATAGGATAGGATAGAGGATTGTATAGGATACACGATAGGATATGATAGAGGATTATATAGGATAGAGGATAGGATAGGATAGAAGATAGGATAGGATAGGGGATAGGATAGAGGATAGGATAGAGGATAGGATAGAGGATAGGATAGAGGATAGGATAGGATAGAGGATAGGATAGGTTAGAGGATAGGATAGGATAGAGGATAGGATAGGTTAGAGGATAGTATAGGATAGAGAATAGGATAGGATAGGATAGAGGATACGATAGGACAGACGATACGACAGGATAGAGGATAGGATAGGATAGGGGATAGGATAGGATTGAGGATAGGATAGGATAGAGGATAGGATAGAGGATAGGATAGAGGATAGGATAGAGGATTGGATAGGATTGAGGATATTATAGGATATAGGATAGTATAGAATAGAGGATAGGATACGTTTGAGGATGGGATAGGAAAGAGGATACGATAGGATAGAGGATAGGATAGGATAGAGGATTGGATAGGATAGGGTATAGGATAGGATTGAGGATAGGATAGGATAGAGGATAGGATACAGGATAGGATAGTCCTCAAAATACGTTTGAGGATGGGATAGGAAAGAGGATACGATAGGGGAGAGGATAGGATAGGATAGAGGATTGGATAGGATACAGGATACCATTGAGGATAGGATAGGATAGAGGATAGGATAGAGGATACGATAGAGGATTGGATAAGATAGTGGATATTATAGGATAGACGATAGGATAGGATAGAGGATGGGGTAGGATAGAGGATACGATAGTATAGAGGATAGGATAGGATAGAGGATAGGATAGGATAGAGGATACGATAGGATAGAGGATTGTATAGGATAGAGGATAGGATAGGATTGAGGATAGGATAGGATAGGGGATAGGATATAGGATAGGATAGAGGATAGGATACAGGATAGGATAGAGGATAGGAATGGATAGATGATAGGATAGGATAGAGGATAGGATAGGTTAGAGGATAGTATAGGATAGAGAATAGGATAGGATAGGATAGAGGATACGATAGGACGGACGATACGACAGGATAGAGGATAGGATAGGATAGGGGATAGGATAGGATTGAGGATAGGATAGGATACAGGATAGGATAGAGGATTTGATAGAGTATTGGATAGGATTGATGATATTATAGGATAGAATAGAGGATATTATACGTTTGAGGATGGGATAGGAAAGAGGATACGATAGGATAGAGGATAGGATAGGATAGAGGATAGAATAGGATAGAGGATAGGATAGGATAGAGGATAGGATAGAGGATTGGATAGGATATTGGATATTATAGGATAGACGATAGGGTAGAGGATAGGATAGAGGAAAGGATAGAGGATAGGATAGAGGATTGGATAGGATATTGGATATTGTAGGATAGACGATAGGATAGAGGATAGGATAGAGGATAGGATAGAGGATAGAATAGGATAGAGGATAGGATAGAGGATTGGATAGGATATTGGATATTATAGGATAGACGATAGGATAGAGGATAAGATAGAGGATAGGATAGGTTAGAGGATAGTATAGGATAGAGAATACGACAGGATAGAGGATATGATAGGATAGGGGATAGGATAGGATTGAGGATAGTATAGGATAGAGAATACGACAGGATAGAGGATAGGATAGGATAGGTGATAGGATAGGATTGAGGATAGGATAGGATAGAGGATAGGATAGAGGATTGGATAGGATAGAGGAAATTGTTTGATAGACGATTGGATAGGATAGAGGATGGGATAGGATAGAGGATACGATAGTATAGAGGATAGGATAGGATAGAGGATAGGATAGGATAGAGGATACGATAGTGTTGAATGTTGGATCTTATTGGATGATTAGGTGGTGTGCAGGAAGAGATCTAACACTGTATTTAAATGTTGTAATGTGGAGTATAATAATGAATAATGTAGTGAATATATAAAGGTTACATTTGTCGAACACCTCGTGTTTACTTGAGAGAGCGCCGAAATCCAACTAACACGCATCTACGTATCGCACGCCGCGCAGGCACCGTTCAGTGGCGCTCAACTCGTACAGTGGTTCTCACACCGCTCATTGGAACTAAATTTACTCGCTTCCCAACACGCCTCCTTAAATTTAGTTTTTTTATTTAACAAATCTTTAATTCTTCTCTGAACTTTTCAAACTTAGTACGTCCTAATGACTTAGTAAAGATATCTGCAGGATTTTCCTCTGAATCTATTTTTATTACATTAATCTCTCTATTTAAATAATTTTCATTTACAAAATGATAGTGCGTTTCTATGTACTTAGATTTCTTTGTTAAATTTCCAAATTTACTTATACTGATTGCACCTGCGTTATCCTCATAAATTTGTATCGGCTCATTAATCTTTATTTCAAAATCCTTTAATAATTCTTTAATTAATTTAACCTCACTCACGCATACAGACAACGCAACATACTCTGCTTCTGTGGATGATTTTGTTACAACATCTTGTTTCTTTGATTTCCAGAAAATACTATTACCATACATTCTTATTACATATCCAGTCGTGGATTTTCTATCAACTATATCTCCCGCCCAATCAGCATCTACACAACAATCTAATATATCTGCGTTCAGATTTTTCTCAAATTTTAACTTTAATTCTTTGGTGTAATATAAATATTTTAATATTCTTAAAGCGTATTTATAATGACTTTGGTCATGGCAATTTTGGAATCTGCTTAGATAGTTAACACAATAACAAATATCCGGTCTAGTACTCGAACTTATATATAAAAGTGCACCGATTAAATTTCTATACTTTAAGTCACTTGATGCTGATAGTGCGGGTTCACATTTTAAATTTTGCTCCATCGGCGTCGCATATAATTTTGCATCTTTGATTTCATATTTTGTTGCCAATGATTTAATATAACTTTCCTGATCTAGCGTCATACTTTTATTTTTATACTCATAGTTAATATTTATGCCTAGATACGTTCTTATTTGGCCCATGTCTTTCATTCGAAATTTTACTGCTAATTTCCTTTTAATATATTCCATTAATTTTCTACTTTGACCACAAATTAGTAAATCGTCAACAAAAATAATTAAGTAAACTTTTTTATCATTAATTTTTATAATGTATAAACAATAATCAATCTTACTCTTCTCAAATCCTAAATCTAACAAAAATTTATCCAAGCACTCATACCATGCGCGTGGACTTTCGCGTAGTCCGTACAATGATTTTTCGAGCTTACACACTCTCCCTGTGTTATCGTCATAACCTTGAGGTTGTTTCACATACACTTCCGACTTTATTTTCCCGTTAAGGAATGCGGCTTCTACATCCATTTGGTCTATTTCTAAATCGTTTTGCACACAGTAATTTAACAGAATTTTTAATGTTTGTGTCCTTGCTACTGGCGAATAAATGTCTTCAAGTATTTCTCTTTGTTGAAACCCTCTTACTACAATTCTAGCCTTAAACTGATTCTCAGCCTTTTTTGTATACACCCATTTTAAATCTAATATTTTTTTATCTTTTGGTTTCTCAACTAATTTCCACGTATCATTTCTTTTTAAACATTCAATCTCTTTGTTCATCGCATCTCGCCAATTTTCACTATCATTACTGTTTATAGCCTCGTTGTAATTTTCCGGACTATCTACGCTTACATAATTTACGTAAATACAATTTGTTACTGGATCTCCATATCGCTTTACAGGATTTTTCTTTCTTTCTGACCTTCTTACTGGTTCTAACTTTTGAATACTTGTATTGGGTTGAATATTTACATTGTTTCCATTATTTTCCCTACCATCATTTTCAATACTATCATTTTCATCAATTATGCTTTGTTGATCTATCTCACTTCCATTTAAACTATTATCAGTAATTTCATCGTTACCTTTGAACCCAACTAACTTTACGTTTTCATCGATAATATCTACATGTTTGGCTACAACAATTTTATTATTTATGAGAATCCTATAGCCTACATCTTCATAACCGACTAAAATTCCTAAATCGGCTTTTCTATCCCATTTGTTTTTTCTTTTTATCTCCGGAACTTTAACAAAAACTCTACTCCCGTACAGTTTCAAATTTTTAATATCGGGCTTCCTTCCCATCATAATTTCATATGGAGTCTTTTTTTCCAAGGTATTTGCTAACGTTCTGTTTTTTAAGTATGCTGCTGTTTTAACTACTTCTGGCCAAAATCTATTGTGTATTCTCGCGTCTGCTAGTAAACATCTTGCTGTTTCCATTATTGACCTATTATATCGTTCAGCAGTTCCGTTCAATTCGTGAACATACGGAGGACATGGTTCAATGAAAATTCCTTTTCCCTTCGCAAATTCGTAAATGTCTTTATTCAAAAATTCTTTACCGTTATCGCATCTAAACCGTTTAATTTTTTTCTCTGTTAAATTTTCTATTAAGTTAACATAAGTTATAATCCAATGGCATACTTCATTTTTATTTTTCATTGTGTAAACTTTTCCAGCTTTACTAAAATCATCAATCAAGACTAAAAAGTATCTTTCTCCCATACACCCTACTGTGCTATGCGGTCCGTTTACATCTGCATGTATAATTTCTCCTATCTCCTTCGCTCTATATCTATTATTTTCGAAAGTAGTGTTAGTCATTTTATTTTGTATACATGTACCGCATCTCAGATATTCATTCTCTAAATTACTCGGTAAGCCTTCGACTAAATTATTTTTACTCAGAATATTCAAATACCCAAAGTTTACATGTCCAAGAATCCTATGGAATTTCTCTTTCAAAGTCATGCCGTTATTTATATCTTCAGCGATATAACTCTGTTTACTCTCGACTACTGTGTTTATCTTGTACACATTATTTGCTTTGTTCGCGACTCCTATCAATTTATTTCCCGCGTAAATCTTTGAATTATTTCCAACTGAAACTATTTTCGCTTTCTCTGCTATTTTACCAAAACTCATTAGATTTCTATCCATCTCTTTAACGAAGAATACATCTTTTAATATTATTTCCTTTTCGTTAAAATTCGTTATAAATTTTGTTTTAACGTCTCCTACTTTAGTCGCTTTTAATGTTCGGCCATCTCCCACTTTAACATTTATCGGATTGTCTAAATTGCTTAATTTTACAAAATATTTATCGTTGTTTATAATGTGGTCCGAACATCCGCTATCTAATACCCATTCTAATTTATTTTCGCAATTATTTACCTCGCTACTGTAGCTTACTCTACCCTCTGTCTCGGTCAAGAATGTCATCGTGTCTTGATCTGCGATCTGACGGTCTCGCCGTTGTTGACAGCCTCGTCCTCGATGACCTGTACCTTGGTACGCGCTGCTGCCTCTGCTATAGCTGACTCTTCCCCGCTGTTGGTGCTGGTATCTCGCGCCTCCTGGCGCTTGCTGCTGTCTTCCTCCTCTCGAACCTCTCCAGAAGTTTCCACCGTTGTTCTGGCTCGTACACTCATATTGATAATGTCCAGGCTTACCGCATTTGTAACACGTTCTGTCCTTTTTTACTTCACTTCGAAATACATTTGAGTTGCCACTTTTAATTTTTGAACTTTGATTTTCATCCCTTTCACGTTCTTCGTATAACTTTATTTTATTTATAACATAGTCAACAGTTCTTTCTTGCTCGGGCAACACATCAACTAAATCACCAATATGGCTTAAGGAACTTGGTAGCGTTCTCAGAAGATAATTTAACTTTTCTGGTTCATTTACCGTAGCACCGGCATTTTTCAGCTCAATTGTCAATTTTTCAAATTCACTGTAGAATTCACTTGTTTCAGTAAAGTCTTTTAATTTTAACCGTTCCAGTTTATTTCTTACACAGATTTGTAATGCGGTTGACTCACGTAGGTACAGCTTGTCTAATTTCTTGATTATTTCACAGCTGGTATTTTCGTCATTGACTAATTCCATTTGTCTGTTTGACAAGGCACTATAAATGTAATTCATTGCCTTTAGATCTTTCTCGTTCCACGTGGCTTCATTCTCCGTTGCAGCTCTCTCGCGTTGTATCACTGTTTCACATTTTTTCATTCTTAGAAAAATCACAATTCTCTTCTTCCACGTGCTGTAATCTTTTCCGTCGAAAATAGGTAGCGTCATCTTGAATTCATCCGCCATGTTGACTTGTCTATTTTCCCATTTACTTTCTTCCAAAACTTTTATGTTTTCCTGTTCAGTTTCTTTGAGCACTTTTACCACTTTATTTAACTTTATAACCTTTTGTACACACTTTACAAACCGTTTTCTTACTTCGTCTTTAGTTTTAGATTCGTCTACTATTCCAGCTCCACGTGTTCCCATAACCTTCTAGAACTCTTCCGAATTTGTTGCAATCACCAGTATAATCAGCCAACCACGGACCTCTGCTACCATGTTGAATGTTGGATCTTATTGGATGATTAGGTGGTGTGCAGGAAGAGATCTAACACTGTATTTAAATGTTGTAATGTGGAGTATAATAATGAATAATGTAGTGAATATATAAAGGTTACATTTGTCGAACACCTCGTGTTTACTTGAGAGAGCGCCGAAATCCAACTAACACGCATCTACGTATCGCACGCCGCGCAGGCACCGTTCAGTGGCGCTCAACTCGTACAGTGGTTCTCACACCGCTCATTGGAACTAAATTTACTCGCTTCCCAACAACGATAGGATAGAGGATAGGATAGAATAGAGGATTGTATAGGATAGAGGATAGGATAGGATTGAGGATGGGATAGGATAGGGGATATGATAGAGGATAGGATAGAGGATAGGATACAGGATAGGATAGAGGATAGGAATGGATAGATGATAGGATAGGATAGAGGATAGGATAGGTTAGAGGATAGTATAGGATAGAGAATAGGATAGGATAGGATAGAGGATACGATAGCACGGACGATACGACAGGATAGAGGATAGGATAGGATAGGGGATAGGATAGGATTGAGGATAGGATAGGATAGAGGATAGGATAGAGGATTTGATAGAGTATTGGATAGGATTGAGGATATTATAGGATATAGGATAGGATAGAATAGAGGATAGGATAGAGGATAGGATAGGATAGAGGATAGGATAGACGATAGGATAGGATGGAGGATAGGATAGGACAGAGGATAGGATAGGATAGAGGATAGGATAGGGGATTGGATAGGATAGAGGATCGGATAGAGGATAGGATAGGATAGAGGATAGAATAGGATAGAGGATAGGATAGGATAGAGGATAGGATATAATAGAGGATAGGATAGGAAAGAGGAGCGGATAGAGGATTGGGTAGGATAGAGGATAGGATAGGATAGAGGATAGGATAGAGGATAGGATAGAGGATAGGATAGGATAGAGGATAGGATAGAATAGAGGATACGATAGGATAAAGGATAGGATAGGATAGAGGATAGGATAGGATAGAGGATACGATATTATGGGCTATATGGCAGGATGGAGGACAGGATAGGATAGAGGAAAGGATAGGAAAGTGGATAGGATAGGATGGATAATAGGATAGAGGATAGGACAGAGGATTGGATAGGATAGAGGATAGGATAGGATAGAGGATAGGATAGGATAGAGGATAGGATAGGATAGAGGATAGGATAGGATAGAGGATAGGATAGGATAGAGGATAGGATAGGATAGAGGAAAGGATAGGATAGAGGATAGGATAGGTAATTGGATAGGATAGAGGATAGGATAAGGTAGAGGATAGTATAGGATAGAGGATATGTTAGGATAAAGGATAGGATAGGATAGAGGGTAGAGGATAGAGGATAGGATAGGATAGAGGATGGGGTAGGATAGAGGATAGGATAGGATAGAGGATAGGATAGGATAGAGGATAGGATAGGATAGAGGATAGCATAGGATAGAGGATAGGATAGGATAGAGAATAGGATAGGATAGAGGCTAGGATAGAGGATAGGATAGAGGATAGGATAGAGGATAGGATAGGATAGAGGATAGGATAGAAGATAGGAGAGAGGATAGAATAGAGGATAGGATAGAGGATTGTGTAGGATGGAGGATAGGATTGGATAGAGGATTGTATAGGATAGAGGATAGGATACGATAGGATAGAGGATAGGATAGGATAGAGGATAGGATAGAGGATTGGATAGGATATTGGATATTACAGGATAGACGATAGGATAGAGGATAGGATAGAGGATAGGATAGAGGATAGAATAGGATAGAGGATAGGATAGAGGATTGGATAGGATCTTGGATATTATAGGATAGACGATAGGATAGAGGATGAGATAGAGGATAGGATAGGTTAGAGGATAGTATAGGATAGAGAATACGACAGGATAGAGGATATGATAGGATAGGGGATAGGATAGGATTGAGGATAGTATAGGATAGAGAATACGACAGGATAGAGGATAGGATAGGATAGGGGATAGGATAGGATTGAGGATAGGATAGGATAGAGGATAGGATAGAGGAAATTGTTTGATAGACGATTGGATAGGATAGATGATGGGATAGGATAGAGGATACGATAGTATAGAGGATAGGATAGGATAGAGGATAGGATAGGATAGAGGATAGGACAGGATTGAGGATAGGATAGGATAGAGGATGGGATAGGATAGAGGATACGATAGTATAGAGGATAGGATAGGATAGAGGATAGGATAGGATAGAGGATACGATAGGATAGAGGATAGGATAGGATAGAGGATTGTATAGGATAGAGGATAGGATAGGATAGAGGATTGTATAGGATAGAGGATAGGATAGGATTGAGGATAGGATAGGATAGGGGATAGGATAGAGCATAGGATAGAGGATAGGATACAGGATAGGATAGAGGATAGGAATGGATAGATGATAGGATAGGATAGAGGATAGGATAGGTTAGAGGATAGTATAGGATAGAGAATAGGATAGGATAGGATAGAGGATACGATAGGACGGACGATACGACAGGATAGAGGATAGGATAGGATAGGGGATAGGATAGGATTGAGGATAGGATAGGATAGAGGATAGGATAGAGGATTTGATAGAGTATTGGATAGGATTGAGGATATTATAGGATATAGGATAGGATAGAATAGAGGATATTATACGTTTGAGGATGGGATAGGAAAGAGGATACGATAGGATAGAGGATAGGATAGGATAGAGGATAGAATAGGATAGAGGATAGGATAGGATAGAGGATAGGATAGAGGATTGGATAGGATATTGGATATTATAGGATAGACGATAGGGTAGAGGATAGGATAGAGGAAAGGATAGAGGATAGGATAGAGGATTGGATAGGATATTGGATATTGTAGGATAGACGATAGGATAGAGGATAGGATAGATGATAGGATAGAGGATAGAATAGGATAGAGGATAGGATAGAGGATTGGATAGGATATTGGATATTATAGGATAGACGATAGGATAGAGGATAAGATAGAGGATAGGATAGGTTAGAGGATAGTATAGGATAGAGAATACGACAGGATAGAGGATATGATAGGATAGGGGATAGGATAGGATTGAGGATAGTATAGGATAGAGAATACGACAGGATAGAGGATAGGATAGGATAGGTGATAGGATAGGATTGAGGATAGGATAGGATAGAGGATAGGATAGAGGATTGGATAGGATAGAGGAAATTGTTTGATAGACGATTGGATAGGATAGAGGATGGGATAGGATAGAGGATACGATAGTATAGAGGATAGGATAGGATAGAGGATAGGATAGGATAGAGGATACGATAGGATAGAGGATAGGATAGGATAGAGGATTGTATAGGATAGAGGATAGGATAGGATTGAGGATGGGATAGGATAGGGGATATGATAGATGATAGGATAGAGGATAGGATACAGGATAGGATAGAGGATAGGAATGGATAGATGATAGGATAGGATAGAGGATAGGATAGGTTAGAGGATAGTATAGGATAGAGAATAGGATAGGATTGGATAGAGGATACGATAGCACGGACGATACGACAGGATAGAGGATAGGATAGGATAGGGGATAGGATAGGATTGAGGATAGGATAGGATAGAGGATAGGATAGAGGATTTGATAGAGTATTGGATAGGATTGAGGATATTATAGGATATAGGATAGGATAGAATAGAGGATAGGATAGAGGATAGGATAGGATAGAGGATAGGATAGACGATAGGATAGGATGGAGGATAGGATAGGACAGAGGATAGGATAGGATAGAGGATAGGATAGGGGATTGGATAGGATAGAGGATCGGATAGAGGATAGGATAGGATAGAGGATAGGATAGGATAGAGGATAGGATAGGATAGAGGATAGGATATAATAGAGGATAGGATAGGAAAGAGGAGCGGATAGAGGATTGGGTAGGATAGAGGATAGGATAGGATAGAGGATAGGATAGAGGATAGGATAGAGGATAGGATAGAGGATAGGATAGAGGATAGGATAGGATAGAGGATAGGATAGAATAGAGGATACGATAGGATAAAGGATAGGATAGGATAGAGGATAGGATATGATAGAGGATACGATATTATGGGCTATATGGCAGGATGGAGGACAGGATAGGATAGAGGAAAGGATAGGAAAGTGGATAGGATAGGATGGATAATAGGATAGAGGATAGGACAGAGGATTGGATAGGATAGAGGATAGGATAGGATAGAGGATAGGATAGGATAGAGGATAGGATAGGATAGAGGATAGGATAGGATAGAGGATAGGATAGGATAGAGGAAAGGATAGGATAGAGAATAGGATAGGTAATTGGACAGGATAGAGGATAGGATAAGGTAGAGGATAGTATAGGATAGAGGATATGTTAGGATAAAGGATAGGATAGGATAGAGGGTAGAGGATAGAGGATAGGATAGGATAGAGGATGGGGTAGGATAGAGGATAGGATAGGATAGAGGATAGGATAGGATAGAGGATAGGATAGGATAGAGGATAGGATAGGATAGAGGAAAGGATAGGATAGAGGATAGGATAGGTAATTGGATAGGATAGAGAATAGGATAGGATAGAGAATAGGATAGGATAGAGGATAGGATAGGATTGAGGATAGGATAGGATTGAGGATAGGATAGGATAGAGGATAGGATAGAGGATAGGATAGATGATAGAGGATAGGATAGGATACAGGAAGGGATAGGATTGAGTATAGGATTGGATAGAGGATAGGACAGGATAGATGATAGGATAGGATAGAGGATAGGATAGAGGATAGGATAGAGAATAGGATAGGATAGAGAATAGGAACGGATGGATGATATTATAGGATAGAGGATAGGATATGATAGAGTATACGATATTATAGAGGATAGGATAGGATAGAGGATAGAATAGGTGATTGGATAGGATAGTGGATAGGATAGGTTCGAGGAATGGATAGGATAGAGAATAGGATAGGATAGATGATAGGATAGAGGGAAGGATAGGATAGAGGAAAGGTTAGAGGATAGGATAGGATAGGGGATACGACAGATGATAGGATAGGATTGAGAATAGGATAGGATAGAGGATAGGATAGGATAGAGGATACGATAGAGTATTGGATACAGGATAGGATAGGATAGAGAATAGGATAGGATAGAGGATAGGATAGGATAGAGGATACGATTGGATAGAGGATAGAATAGAGGATAGGATAGGATAGAGGATCGGATAGAGGATATGATAGGATAGAGGATAGGATAGGATAGAGGATTGGATAAGGTAGAGGATAGTATAGGATAGAGGATAGGATAGGATAGAGGATATAATAGGATTGAGGAAATGATAGGATAGAGGATAGGATAGGATCGAGGATAGGATAGGATAGAGGATAGGATAGGATAGAGGATAGGATATGATAGAGGATAGGATAGGATAGAAAATAGGATAGGACAGAGGGTAGGATAGGATAGAGGATGGGCTAGGATACAGGATACGATAGGATAAAGGATAGGATAAAGGATAGGATAGGATAGGATAGAGGATAGGATAGGATAGAGGATAGGATAGACGACAGGATAGGATAGAGGATAGGATAGACGATAGGATAGAATAGAGGATAGGATAGGATAGAGGATAGGATAGAGGATAGGATAGGATAGAGAATAGGATAGGATAGAGGATAGGATATGATAGGGGATAGGATAGGATAGAGGATAGGATAGGGGATTTGATAGGATAGAGGATAGGATAGGGGATTTGATAGGATAGAGGATAGGATAGGAAAGAGGATAGGATAGACGATAGGATAGGATAGAGGATAGGATAGGATAGAGGATATGATAGGATAGAGGATAGGATAGGATAGAGGATAGGATAGGATAGAGGATAGGATAGGATAGAGGATAGGATAGGATAGAGGATAGGATAGGATAGGATAGAGGATAGGATACTATAGAGGATAGGATAGGATAGAGGATAGGATAGGATAGAGGCTAGGATAGGATAGAGGATAGGATAGGATATAGGATAGGATAGGATAGAGGATAGGATATGATAGAGGATAGGATAGGATAGAGGAAAGGATAGGACAGAGGGTAGGATAGGATAGAGGATGGGCTAGGATACAGGATACGATAGGATAAAGGATAGGATAAAGGATAGGATAGGATAGGATAGGATAGAGGATAGGATAGGATAGAGGATAGGATAGGATAGAGGATAGGATAGGATAGAGGATAGGATAGGATAGAGGATAGGATAGGATATACGATAGGATAGGATAGAGGATAGGATAGGATAGAGGATAGGATAGGATAGAGGATAGGATAGGATAGATGATAGGATAGGATAGAGGATAGGATAGGATAGAGGATAGGATAGGATAGAGGATAGGATAGGATAGAGGATAGGATAGGATAGAGGATAGGATAGGATAGAGGATAGGATAGGATAGAGGATAGGATAGGATAGAGGATAGGATAGGATAGAGGATAGGATAGGATAGAGGATAGGATAGGATAGAGGATAGGATAGGATAGAGGATAGGATAGGATAGAGGATAGGATAGGATAGAGGATAGGATAGGATAGAGGATAGGATAGGATAGAGGATAGGATAGGATAGAGGATAGGATAGGATAGAGGATAGGATAGGATAGAGGATAGGATAGGATAGAGGATAGGATAGGATAGAGTACAGGATAGGGGATTGGATAGGATACAGGATAGGATAGGATAGAGGATAGGATAGGATAGAGGATAGGATAGGATAGAGGATAGGATAGGATAGAGGATAGGATAGGATAGAGGATAGGATAGGATAGAGGATAGGATAGGATAGAGAATAGGATAGGGGATTGGATAGGATACAGGAAAGGATACGATAGAGGATATGATACGATAGAGGATAGCATAGGATAGGGGATATTATAGGATAGAGGATAGGATAGGATAGAGTATAGAATAGGATAGAGGATACGATTCAGAATAGGATACATGATTGGATAGGATAGGGGATATTATAGGATAGAGGAAAGGATAGGATAGAGGATAGTATAGGATAGAGGATAGGATAGGATAGAGGATAGGATAGGATAGAGAATAGGATAGGATAAAGGATTGTATAGGATAGGGGATATTATAGGATACAGGATAGGATACGATAGAGTATAGGATAGAGGAGAGGATAGGATAGAGGATAGGGTAGGATAGAGGATAGGATAGGATAGAGGATAGGATAGGATAGAGGATAGGATAGGATAGAGGATAGGATAGGATCGAGGATAGGATAGACGATAGGATAGGATAGAGGATAGGATAGGATAGAGGATAGGATAGGATAGAGGATAGGATAGGATAGAGGATAGGATAGACGACAGGATAGGATAGAGGATAGGATAGGATAGAGGATAGGATAGGGGATTTGATAGGATAGAGGATAGGATAGAATAGAGGATAGGATAGGATAGAGGATTGGATAGAGGATAGGATAGGATAGAGGATATTATAGGATAGAGGATATGATAGGATAGAGGATAGGATAGGATAGAAGATAGGATAGGATAGAGGATAGGATAGGATAGGATAGAGGATAGGATAGGATAGAGGATAGGATAGGATAGAGGATAGGATAGGATAGAGGATAGGATAGAGGATAGGATAGGATACAGGATAGGATAGGATAGAGGATAGGATAGGGGATTTGATTGGATAGAGGATTGGATAGGATACAGGAAAGGATAGGATTGATGATAGATGATAGGATAGGATAGAGGATTGGATAGGATACAGGATAGGATAGGATTGAGGTTAGATGATAGGATAGGATAGAGGATAGGATAGGATAGAGGAGAGGATAGGAGAGAAGATAGGATAGGATAGAGGAGAGGATAGGATAGAGGATAGGATAGGATAGAGGATAGGATAGAATAGAGTATAGGATAGGATAGAGGATTGGATAGGATAGAGGATAGATGATAGGATAGGATAGAGCATTGGATAGGATACAGGATAGGATAGGATAGAGGATAGGATAGCCGATAGGATAGGATAGAGGATAGGATAGGATAGAGGATAGGATAGGATAGAGGATAGGATAGGATAGAGGATAGGATAGGATAGAGGATAGGATAGAGGATAGGATAGAGAATAGGTTAGGATAGAGGATAGGATAGGATAGAGGATAGGATAGGATAGAGGATAGGATAGGATAGAGGATAGGATAGGACAGAGGATAGGATAGGATAGAGGATAGGATAGGATAGAGGATAGGATGGGATAGAGGATTGGATAGGATAGAGGATAGGATAGGATAGAGGATACGATATCATAGGCGATAGGATAGGATAGAGGATAGGATAGGGGATTGGATAGGATACAGAACAGGATACGATAGGGGATAGGATAGGATAGAGGATAGGATAGAGAATAGGATAGGATAGAGGATAGGACAGAGGATTGGCTAGGATAGATGATATTATAGTATAGAGGATAGGATAGGGTTGAGGATAGGATAGGATAGAGGATAGGATAGGGGATTGGATAGGATAGAGAACAGGATACGATAGGGGATAGGATAGGATAGAGGATAGGATATGATAGAGGATAGGATAGGATAGAGGAAAGGATAGGACAGAGGGTAGGATAGGATAGAGGATGGGCTAGGATACAGGATACGATAGGATAAAGGATAGGATAAAGGATAGGATAGGATAGGATAGGATAGAGGATAGGATAGGATAGAGGATAGGATAGGATAGAGGATAGGATAGGATAGAGGATAGGATAGGATAGAGGATAGGATAGGATAGAGGATAGGATAGGATATACGATAGGATAGGATAGAGGATAGGATAGGATAGAGGATAGGATAGGATAGAGGATAGGATAGGATAGAGGATAGGATAGGATAGAGGATAGGATAGGATAGAGGATAGGATAGGATAGAGGATAGGATAGGATAGAGGATAGGATAGGATAGAGGATAGGATAGGATAGAGGATAGGATAGGATAGAGGATAGGATAGGATAGAGGATAGGATAGGATAGAGGATAGGATAGGATAGAGGATAGGATAGGATAGAGGATAGGATAGGATAGAGGATAGGATAGGATAGAGGATAGGATAGGATAGAGGATAGGATAGGATAGAGGATAGGATAGGGGATTGGATAGGATACAGGATAGGATAGGATAGAGGATAGGATAGGATAGAGGATAGGATAGGATAGAGGATAGGATAGGATAGAGGATAGGATAGGATAGAGGATAGGATAGGATAGAGGATAGGATAGGATAGAGGATAGGATAGGATAGAGGATAGGATAGGATAGAGGATAGGATAGGATAGAGAATAGGATAGGGGATTGGATAGGATACAGGAAAGGATACGATAGAGGATATGATACGATAGAGGATAGCATAGGATAGGGGATATTATAGGATAGAGGATAGGATAGGATAGAGTATAGAATAGGATAGAGGATACGATTCAGAATAGGATACATGATTGGATAGGATAGGGGATATTATAGGATAGAGGAAAGGATAGGATAGAGGATAGTATAGGATAGAGGATAGGATAGGATAGAGGATAGGATAGGATAGAGAATAGGATAGGATAAAGGATTGTATAGGATAGGGGATATTATAGGATACAGGATAGGATACGATAGAGTATAGGATAGAGGAGAGGATAGGATAGAGGATAGGATAGGATAGAGGATAGGATAGGATAGAGGATAGGATAGGATAGAGGATAGGATAGGATAGAGGATAGGATAGGATCGAGGATAGGATAGACGATAGGATAGGATAGAGGATAGGATAGGATAGAGGATAGGATAGGATAGAGGATAGGATAGGATAGAGGATAGGATAGACGACAGGATAGGATAGAGGATAGGATAGGATAGAGGATAGGATAGGGGATTTGATAGGATAGAGGATAGGATAGAATAGAGGATAGGATAGGATAGAGGATTGGATAGAGGATAGGATAGGATAGAGGATATTATAGGATAGAGGATATGATAGGATAGAGGATAGGATAGGATAGAAGATAGGATAGGATAGAGGATAGAATAGGATAGGATAGAGGATAGGATAGGATAGAGGATAGGATAGGATAGAGGATAGGATAGAGGATAGGATAGGATACAGGATAGGATAGGATAGAGGATAGGATAGGGGATTTGATTGGATAGAGGATTGGATAGGATACAGGAAAGGATAGGATTGATGATAGATGATAGGATAGGATAGAGGATTGGATAGGATACAGGATAGGATAGGATTGAGGTTAGATGATAGGATAGGATAGAGGATAGGATAGGATAGAGGAGAGGATAGGAGAGAAGATAGGATAGGATAGAGGAGAGGATAGGATAGAGGATAGGATAGGATAGAGGATAGGATAGAATAGAGTATAGGATAGGATAGAGGATTGGATAGGATAGAGGATAGATGATAGGATAGGATAGAGCATTGGATAGGATACAGGATAGGATAGGATAGAGGATAGGATAGACGATAGGATAGGATAGAGGATAGGATAGGATAGAGGATAGGATAGGATAGAGGATAGGATAGGATAGAGGATAGGATAGGATAGAGGATAGGATAGGATAGAGGATAGGATAGGATAGAGGATAGGATAGAGGATAGGATAGAGAATAGGTTAGGATAGAGGATAGGATAGGATAGAGGATAGGATAGGATAGAGGATAGGATAGGATAGAGGATAGGATAGGACAGAGGATAGGATAGGATAGAGGATAGGATAGGATAGAGGATAGGATGGGATAGAGGATTGGATAGGATAGAGGATAGGATAGGATAGAGGATACGATATCATAGGCGATAGGATAGGATAGAGGATAGGATAGGGGATTGGATAGGATACAGAACAGGATACGATAGGGGATAGGATAGGATAGAGGATAGGATAGAGAATAGGATAGGATAGAGGATAGGACAGAGGATTGGCTAGGATAGATGATATTATAGTATAGAGGATAGGATAGGGTTGAGGATAGGATAGGATAGAGGATAGGATAGGGGATTGGATAGGATAGAGAACAGGATACGATAGGGGATAGGATAGGATAGAGGATAGGATAGGATAGAGGATTGGATAGGGGATTTGATAGGATAGAGGATATTATAGGATAGAGGATAGGATAGGGGATTGGATAGGATAGAGAACAGGATACGATAGAGGATAGGATAGGATAGAGGATAGGATAGGATAGGATAGAGGATAGGATACTATAGAGGATAGGATAGGATAGAGGATAGGATAGGATAGAGGCTAGGATAGGATAGAGGATAGGATAGGATAGAGGATAGAGGATAGGATAGAGTATAGGATAGGATAGAGGATAGGATACGATAGAGGATAGGATAGGATAGAGGATAGGATAGGATAGAGGATAGGATAGGATATAGGATAGGATAGGATAGAGGATAGGATAGGATAGAGGATAGGATAGGATAGGATAGAGGATAGGATAGGATAGAGGATTGGATAGGATACAGGAAAGGATAGGATTGATGATAGATGATAGGATAGGATAGAGGATAGGATAGGATAGAGGATAGGATAGACGATAGGATAGACGATAGGATAGGATAGAGGATAGGATAGGATAGACGATAGGATAGGATAGAGGATAGGATAGGGGATTTGATAGGATACACGATAGGATAGAATAGAGGATAGGATAGGGTAGAGGATTGGATAGAGGATAGGATAGGATAGAGGATATTATAGGATAGAGGATATGATAGGATAGAGGATAGGATAGGATAGAGGATAGGATAGGGGATTTGATAGGATAGAGGATAGGATAGGATAGAAGATAGGATAGGATAGAGGATAGGATAGGATAGAGGATAGGATAGGATAGAGGATAGGATAGGATAGAGGATAGGATAGGATAGACGATAGGATAGACGATAGGATAGGATAGAGGATAGGATAGGGGATTGGATAGGATACAGAACAGGATACGATAGGGGATAGGATAGTATAGAGGATAGGATAGAGAATAGGATAGGATAGAGGATAGGACAGAGGATTGGCTAGGATAGATGATATTATAGTATAGAGGATAGGATAGGGTTGAGGATAGGATAGGATAGAGGATAGGATAGGGGATTGGATAGGATAGAGAACAGGATACGATAGGGGATAGGATAGGATAGAGGATAGGATAGGATAGAGGATTGGATAGGGGATTTGATAGGATAGAGGATATTATAGGATAGAGGATAGGATAGAGGACAGGATAGGATAGAGGATAGGATAGGATAGAGGATAGAATAGGATAGAGGATAGGATAGCATAGAGGATAGGATAGGATAGAGGGTAGGATAGGATAGAGGATAGGATAGGATAGAGGATAGGATAGGATAGAGGATAGGATAGGATAGAGGATAGGATAGGATAGAGGATTTGATAGGATAGAGGATAGGATAGGGGATTTGATAGGATAGAGGATAGGATAGGATAGAGGATAGGAGAGGACAGAGGATAGGATAGGGGATTTGATAGGATAGAGGATAGGATAGGATAGAAGATGGGATAGGATAGAGGATAGGATAGGATAGAGGATAGGATAGGATAGAGGATAGGATAGGATAGAGGATAGGATAGACGACAGGATAGGATAGAGGATAGGATAGACGATAGGATAGAATAGAGGATAGGATAGGATAGAGGATAGGATAGAGGATAGGATAGGATAGAGGATAGGATAGGATAGAGGATAGGATAGGATAGGATAGAGGATAGCATAGGATAGAGGATTGGATAGGATACAAGAAATGATAGGATTGATGATAGATGATAGGATAGGATAGAGGACAGGATAGGATAGAGGATAGGATAGGATAGAGGATTGGATAGGATACAGGAAAGGATAGGATTGAGGATAGATGATAGGATATGATAGAGGATAGGATAGGATAGAGGATAGGATAGACGATAGGATAGGATAGAGGATAGGATAGGATAGAGGATAGAATAGGATAGAGGATAGGATAGGATAGATGATAGGATAGGATAGAGGGTAGGATAGGATAGAGGATAGGATAGGATAGAGGATAGGATAGGATAGTGGATAGGATAGGATAGAGGAAAGGATAGGATAGAGGATAGGATAGGATAGAGGATAGGATAGGATAGGATAGAGGATAGCATAGGATAGAGGATTGGATAGGATACAAGAAATGATAGGATTGATGATAGATGATAGGATAGGATAGAGGATTGGATAGGATACAGGATAGGATAGGATAGAGGATAGGATAGGATAGAGGATAGGATAGAGGATAGGATAGAGGATAGGATAGGATAGAGAATAGGATAGGATAGAGGATAGGATATGATAGGGGATAGGATAGGGGATTTGATAGGATAGAGGATAGGATAGGGGATTTGATAGGATAGAGGATAAGATAGGATAGAGGATAGGATAGACGATAGGATAGGATAGAGGATAGGATAGGATAGACGATAGGATAGGTGATTTGATAGGATAGAGGATAGGATAGGGGATTTGATAGGATAGAGGATAGGATAGGATAGAGGATAGGATAGGACAGAGGATAGGATAGGGGGTTTGATAGGATAGAGGATAGGATAGGATAGAAGATGGGATAGGATAGAGGATAGGATAGGATAGAGGATAGGATAGGATAGAGGATAGGATAGGATAGAGGATAGGATAGACGACAGGATAGGATAGAGGATAGGATAGACGATAGGATAGAATAGAGGATAGGATAGACGATAGGATAGAATAGAGGATAGGATACGATAGAGGATAGGATAGAGGATAGGATAGAGGATAGGATAGGATAGAGAATAGGATAGGATAGAGGATAGGATAGAATAGAGGATAGGATACGATAGAGGATAGGATAGAGGATAGGATAGAGGATAGGATAGGATAGAGAATAGGATAGGATAGAGGATAGGATATGATAGGGGATAGGATAGGATAGAGGATAGGATAGGGGATTTAATAGGATAGAGGATAGGATAGGAAAGAGGATAGGATAGACGATAGGATAGGATAGAGGATAGGATAGGATAGAGGATATGATAGGATAGAGGATAGGATAGGATAGAGGATAGGATAGGATAGAGGATAGGATAGGATAGAGGATAGGATAGGATAGAGGATAGGATAGGATAGAGGATAGGATAGGATAGAGGATAGGATAGGATAGAGGATAGGATAGGATAGAGGATAGGATAGGATAGGATAGAGGATAGGATACTGTAGAGGATAGGATAGGATAGAGGATAGGATAGGATAGAGGCTAGGATAGGATAGAGGATAGGATAGGATAGAGGATAGAGGATAGGATAGAGTATAGGATAGGATAGAGGATAGGATACGATAGAGGATAGGATAGGATAGAGGATAGGATAGGATAGAGGATAGGATAGGATATAGGATAGGATAGGATAGAGGATAGGATAGGATAGAGGATAGGATAGGATAGGATAGAGGATAGGATAGGATAGAGGATTGGATAGGATAGAGGATAGGATAGGATAGAGGATTGGATAGGATAGAGGATAGATGATAGGATAGGATAGAGCATTGGATAGGATACAGGATAGGATAGGATAGAGGATAGGATAGACGATAGGATAGGATAGAGGATAGGATAGAGGATAGAATAGGATAGAGGATAGGATAGGATAGAGGATAGGATAGGATAGGATAGGATAGAGGATAGGATAGGATAGAGGATAGGATAGAGGATAGGATAGGATAGAGGATAGGATAGGATAGAGGATAGGATAGGATAGAGGATAGGATAGGATAGAGGATAGGATAGGATAGAGGATAGGATAGGATAGAGGATAGGATAGAGGATAGGATAGGATAGAGGATAGGATAGGATAGATGATATTATAGGATAGAGGATAGAATAGGATAGAGGATAGGATAGGATAGAGGATAGGATAGGATAGGATAGAGGATAGGATAGGATAGAGGATTGGATAGGATACAGGAAAGGATAGGATTGATGATAGATGATAGGATAGGATAGAGGATAGGATAGGATAGACGATAGGATAGGATAGGATAGAGGATAGGATAGGATAGAGGATTGGATAGGATACAGGAAAGGATAGGATTGATGATAGATGATAGGATAGGATAGAGGATTGGATAGGATACAGGATAGGATAGGATAGAGGATAGGATAGGATAGAGGATAGGATAGAGGATTGGATAGAGGATAGGATAGGATAGAGGATATTATAGGATAGAGGATATGATAGGATAGAGGATAGGATAGGATAGAGGATAGGATAGGATAGAGGATAGGATAGGATAGAGGATAGGATAGAGGATAGGATAGAGGATAGGATAGAGAATAGGTTAGGATAGAGGATAGGATAGGATAGAGGATAGGATAGAATAGAGGATAGGATAGGATAGAGGATTGGATAGAGGATAGGATAGGATAGAGGATATTATAGGATAGAGGATATGATAGGATAGAGGATAGGATATAATAGAGGATAGGATAGGGGATTTGATAGGATAGAGGATAGGATAGGATAGAAGATAGGATAGGATAGAGGATAGGATAGGATAGAGGATAGGATAGGATAGAGGATAGGATAGGATAGAGGATAGGATAGGATAGAGGATAGGATAGGATAGAGGATAGGATAGAGGATAGGATAGGATAGAGGATAGGATAGGATAGAGGATAGGATAGGATAGAGGATAGGATAGGATAGAGGATAGGATAGGATAGAGGATAGGATAGACGATAGGATAGGATAGAGAATAGGATAGGATAGAGGATAGGATAGGATAGAGGATAGGATAGACGACAGGATAGGATAGAGGATAGGATAGGATAGAGGATAGGATAGGGGATTTGATAGGATAGATTATAGGATAGAATAGTGGATAGGATAGGATAGAGGATTGGATAGAGGATAGGATAGGATACAGGAAAGGATAGGATTGAGGATAGATGATAGGATATGATAGAGGATAGGATAGGATAGAGGATAGGATAGACGATAGGATAGGATAGAGGATAGGATAGGATAGAGGATAGGATAGGATAGAGGATAGGATAGGATAGAGGATAGGATAGGATAGAGGATAGGATAGGATAGAGGATAGGATAGGATAGAGGATAGGATAGGATAGAGGATAGGATAGAGGATAGGATAGGATAGGATAGAGGATAGGATACTATAGAGGATAGGATAGGATAGAGGCTAGGATAGGATAGAGGATAGGATAGGATAGAGGATAGAGGATAGGATAGAGTATAGGATAGGATAGAGGATAGGATACGATAGAGGATAGGATAGGATACAGGATAGGATAGGATAGAGGATAGGATAGGATATAGGATAGGATAGGATAGAGGATAGGATAGGATAGAGGATAGGATAGGATAGGATAGAGGATAGGATAGGATAGGATAGAGGATAGGATAGGATAGAGGATTGGATAGGATACAGGAAAGGATAGGATTGATGATAGATGATAGGATAGGATAGAGGATCGGATAGGATAGAGGATAGGATAGACGATAGGATAGACGATAGGATAGGATAGAGGATAGGATAGGATAGACGATAGGATAGGATAGAGGATAGGATAGGGGATTTGATAGGATAGAGGATAGGATAGGATAGAAGATAGGATAGGATAGAGGATAGGATAGGATAGAGGATAGGATAGGATAGAGGATAGGATAGGATAGAGGATAGGATAGGATAGAGGGTAGGATAGACGATAGGATAGACGATAGGATAGGATAGAGGATAGGATAGGATAGAGGATAGGATAGGATAGAGGATAGGATAGGATAGAGGATAGGATAGGATAGAGGATAGGATAGACGATAGGATAGGATAGAGAATAGGATAGGATAGAGGATAGGATAGGATAGAGGATAGGATAGACGACAGGATAGGATAGAGGATAGGATAGGATAGAGGATAGGATAGGGGATTTGATAGGATAGAGGATAGGATAGAATAGTGGATAGGATAGGATAGAGGATTGGATAGAGGATAGGATAGGATAGAGGATATTATAGGATAGAGGATATGATAGGATAGAGGATAGGATAGGATAGAAGATAGGATAGGATAGAGGATAGGATAGGATAGGATAGAGGATAGGATAGGATAGAGGATAGGATAGGATAGAGAATAGGATAGGATAGAGGATAGGATAGACGATAGGAATGGATAGAGGATAGGATAGGTTAGAGGATAGGATAGGATAGAGGATTGGATAGACGATAGGATAGGATAGAGGATAGGATAGGATAGAGGATAGGATAGAGGATAGGATAGGATACAGGATAGGATAGGATAGAGGATAGGATAGGGGATTTGTTTGGATAGAGGATTGGATAGGATACAGGAAAGGATAGGATTGATGATAGATGATAGGATAGGATAGAGGATTGGATAGGATACAGGATTGGATAGGATAGAGGATAGGATAGGGGATTTGATAGGATAGAGGATATTATAGGATAGAGGATAGGATAGAGGATAGGATAGTATAGAGGACAGGATAGGATAGAGGATAGGATAGGATAGAGGATTGGATAGGATACAGGAAAGGATAGGATTGAGGATAGATGATAGGATATGATAGAGGATAGGATAGGATAGAGGATAGGATAGACGATAGGATAGGATAGAGGATAGGATAGGATAGAGGATAGGATAGGATAGAGGATAGGATAGGATAGAGGATAGGATAGGATAGAGGATAGGATAGGATATAGGATAGGATAGGATAGAGGATAGGATAGGATAGAGGATAGGATAGGTTAGAGGATAGGATAGGATAGAGGATTGGATAGACGATAGGATAGGATAGAGGATAGGATAGGATAGAGGATAGGATAGAGGATAGGATAGGATACAGGATAGGATAGGATAGAGGATAGGATAGGGGATTTGATTGGATAGAGGATTGGATAGGATACAGGAAAGGATAGGATTGATGATAGATGATAGGATAGGATAGAGGATTGGATAGGATACAGGATTGGATAGGATAGAGGATAGGATAGCGGATTTGATAGGATAGAGGATATTATAGGATAGAGGATAGGATAGAGGATAGGATAGTATAGAGGACAGGATAGGATAGAGGATAGGATAGGATAGAGGATTGGATAGGATACAGGAAAGGATAGGATTGAGGATAGATGATAGGATATGATAGAGGATAGGATAGGATAGAGGATAGGATAGACGATAGGATAGGATAGAGGATAGGATAGGATAGAGGATAGGATAGGATAGAGGATAGGAGAGGATAGAGGATAGGATAGGATAGAGGATAGGATAGAGGATAGGATCCGATAGAGGATAGGATAGGATAGAGGATAGGATAGGATAGAGGATAGGATAGGATATAGGATAGGATAGGATAGAGGATAGGATAGGATAGAGGATAGGATAGGTTAGAGGATAGGATAGGATAGAGGATTGGATAGACGATAGGATAGGATAGAGGATAGGATAGGATAGAGGATAGGATAGGGGATTTGATAGGATAGAGGATAGAATAGAGGATAGGATAGAGGATAGGATAGAGGATAGGATAGGATAGAGAATAGGATAGGATAGAGGATAGGATATGATAGGGGATAGGATAGGATAGAGCATAGGATAGGATAGAGGATAGGATAGACGATAGGATAGGATAGAGGATAGGATAGGGGATTTGATAGGATAGAGGATAGGATGGGGGATTTGATAGGATAGAGGATTGGATAGGATACAGGAAAGGATAGGATTGATGATAGATGATAGGATAGGATAGAGGATTGGATAGGATACAGGATTGGATAGGATAGAGGATAGGATAGGGGATTTGATAGGATAGAGGATATTATAGGATAGAGGATAGGATAGGATAGAGGATAGGATAGGATAGAGGATAGGATAGGATAGAGGATAGGATAGGATAGAGGATAGGATAGGATAGAGGATAGGATAGGATATAGGATAGGATAGGATAGAGGATAGGATAGGATAGAGGATAGGATAGGTTAGAGGATAGGATAGGATAGAGGATTGGATAGACGATAGGATAGGATAGAGGATAGGATAGGATAGAGGATAGGATGGAGGATAGGATAGGATACAGGATAGGATAGGATAGAGGATAGGATAGGGGATTTGTTTGGATAGAGGATTGGATAGGATACAGGAAAGGATAGGATTGATGATAGATGATAGGATAGGATAGAGGATTGGATAGGATACAGGATTGGATAGGATAGAGGATAGGATAGGGGATTTGATAGGATAGAGGATATTATAGGATATAGGATAGGATAGAGGATAGGATAGTATAGAGGACAGGATAGGATAGAGGATAGGATAGGATAGAGGATTGGATAGGATACAGGAAAGGATAGGATTGAGGATAGATGATAGGATATGATAGAGGATAGGATAGGATAGAGGATAGGATAGACGATAGGATAGGATAGAGGATAGGATAGGATAGAGGATAGGATAGGATAGAGGATAGGATAGGATAGAGGATAGGATAGGATAGAGGATAGGATAGGATATAGGATAGGATAGGATAGAGGATAGGATAGGATAGAGGATAGGATAGTTTAGAGGATAGGATAGGATAGAGGATTGGATAGACGATAGGATAGGATAGAGGATAGGATAGAGGATAGGATAGAGGATAGGATAGGATAGGATAGAGGATAGGATAGGGGATTTGATTGGATAGAGGATTGGATAGGATACAGGAAAGGATAGGATTGATGATAGATGATAGGATAGGATAGAGGATTGGATAGGATACAGGATTGGATAGGATAGAGGATAGGATAGGGGATTTGATAGGATAGAGGATATTATAGGATAGAGGATAGGATAGAGGATAGGATAGTATAGAGGACAGGATAGGATAGAGGATAGGATAGGATAGAGGATTGGATAGGATACAGGAAAGGATAGGATTGAGGATAGATGATAGGATATGATAGAGGATAGGATAGGATAGAGGATAGGATAGACGATAGGATAGGATAGAGGATAGGATAGGATAGAGGATAGGATAGGATAGAGGATAGGATAGGATAGAGGATAGGATAGGATAGAGGATAGGATAGGATAGAGGATAGGATAGGATAGAGGATAGGATCCGATAGAGGATAGGATAGGATAGAGGATAGGATAGGATAGAGGATAGGATAGGATATAGGATAGGATAGGATAGAGGATAGGATAGGATAGAGGATAGGATAGGGGATTTGATAGGATAGAGGATAGGATAGGACAGAAGATAGGATAGGATAGAGGATAGGATAGAGGATTGGATAGAGGATAGGATAGGATAGAGGATATTATAGGATAGAGGATATGATAGGATAGAGGATAGGATAGGACAGAAGATAGGATAGGATAGAGGATAGGATAGGATAGGATAGAGGATAGGATAGGATAGAGGATAGGATAGGATAGAGGATACGATAGGATAGAGGATAGGATAGACGATAGGATAGAATAGAGGATAGGATAGGATAGAGGATAGGATAGAGGATAGGATAGAGGATAGGATAGAGGATAGGATAGGATAGAGAATAGGATAGGATAGAGGATAGGATATGATAGGGGATAGGATAGGATAGAGCATAGGATAGGATAGAGGATAGGATAGACGATAGGATAGGATAGAGGATAGGATAGGGGATTTGATAGGATAGAGGATAGGATAGGGGATTTGATAGGATAGAGGATAGGATAGGATAGAGGATAGGATATGATAGGGGATAGGATAGGATAGAGCATAGGATAGGATAGAGGATAGGATAGACGATAGGATAGGATAGAGGATAGGATAGGGGATTTGATAGGATAGAGGATAGGATGGGGGATTTGATAGGATAGAGGATTGGATAGGATACAGGAAAGGATAGGATTGATGATAGATGATAGGATAGGATAGAGGATTGGATAGGATACAGGATTGGATAGGATAGAGGATAGGATAGGGGATTTGATAGGATAGAGGATATTATAGGATAGAGGATAGGATAGGATAGAGGATAGGATAGGATAGAGGATAGGATAGGATAGAGGATAGGATAGGATAGAGGATAGGATAGGATAGAGGATAGGATAGGATATAGGATAGGATAGGATAGAGGATAGGATAGGATAGAGGATAGGATAGGTTAGAGGATAGGATAGGATAGAGGATTGGATAGACGATAGGATAGGATAGAGGATAGGATAGGATAGAGGATAGGATGGAGGATAGGATAGGATACAGGATAGGATAGGATAGAGGATAGGATAGGGGATTTGTTTGGATAGAGGATTGGATAGGATACAGGAAAGGATAGGATTGATGATAGATGATAGGATAGGATAGAGGATTGGATAGGATACAGGATTGGATAGGATAGAGGATAGGATAGGGGATTTGATAGGATAGAGGATATTATAGGATATAGGATAGGATAGAGGATAGGATAGTATAGAGGACAGGATAGGATAGAGGATAGGATAGGATAGAGGATTGGATAGGATACAGGAAAGGATAGGATTGAGGATAGATGATAGGATATGATAGAGGATAGGATAGGATAGAGGATAGGATAGACGATAGGATAGGATAGAGGATAGGATAGGATAGAGGATAGGATAGGATAGAGGATAGGATAGGATAGAGGATAGGATAGAGGATAGGATAGGATAGAGGATAGGATAGGATAGAGGATAGGATAGGATATAGGATAGGATAGGATAGAGGATAGGATAGGATAGAGGATAGGATAGTTTAGAGGATAGGATAGGATAGAGGATTGGATAGACGATAGGATAGGATAGAGGATAGGATAGAGGATAGGATAGAGGATAGGATAGGATAGGATAGAGGATAGGATAGGGGATTTGATTGGATAGAGGATTGGATAGGATACAGGAAAGGATAGGATTGATGATAGATGATAGGATAGGATAGAGGATTGGATAGGATACAGGATTGGATAGGATAGAGGATAGGATAGGGGATTTGATAGGATAGAGGATATTATAGGATAGAGGATAGGATAGAGGATAGGATAGTATAGAGGACAGGATAGGATAGAGGATAGGATAGGATAGAGGATTGGATAGGATACAGGAAAGGATAGGATTGAGGATAGATGATAGGATATGATAGAGGATAGGATAGGATAGAGGATAGGATAGACGATAGGATAGGATAGAGGATAGGATAGGATAGAGGATAGGATAGGATAGAGGATAGGATAGGATAGAGGATAGGATAGGATAGAGGATAGGATAGAGGATAGGATCCGATAGAGGATAGGATAGGATAGAGGATAGGATAGGATAGAGGATAGGATAGGATATAGGATAGGATAGGATAGAGGATAGGATAGGATAGAGGATAGGATAGGTTAGAGGATAGGATAGGATAGAGGATTGGATAGACGATAGGATAGGATAGAGGATAGGATAGGATAGAGGATAGGATAGGGGATTTGATAGGATAGAGGATAGGATAGGACAGAAGATAGGATAGGATAGAGGATAGGATAGAGGATTGGATAGAGGATAGGATAGGATAGAGGATATTATAGGATAGAGGATATGATAGGATAGAGGATAGGATAGGACAGAAGATAGGATAGGATAGAGGATAGGATAGGATAGGATAGAGGATAGGATAGGATAGAGGATAGGATAGGATAGAGGATACGATAGGATAGAGGATAGGATAGACGATAGGATAGAATAGAGGATAGGATAGGATAGAGGATAGGATAGAGGATAGGATAGAGGATAGGATAGAGGATAGGATAGGATAGAGAATAGGATAGGATAGAGGATAGGATACGATAGGGGATAGGATAGGATAGAGCATAGGATAGGATAGAGGATAGGATAGACGATAGGATAGGATAGAGGATAGGATAGGGGATTTGATAGGATAGAGGATAGGATAGGGGATTTGATAGGATAGAGGATAGGATAGGATAGAGGATAGGATAGGACAGAGGATAGGATAGGGGATTTGATTGGATAGAGGATAGGATAGGATAGAAGATGGGATAGGATGGAGGATAGGATAGGATAGAGGATAGGATAGGATAGAGGATAGGATAGGATAGAGGATAGGATAGACGACAGGATAGGATAGAGGATAGGATAGACGATAGGATAGGATAGAGGTTAGGATAGGATAGAGGATAGGATAGAGGATAGATGATAGGATAGGATAGAGGATAGGATAGGGGATTTGATAGGATAGAGGATAGGATAGGATAGAGGATAGGATAGGATAGAGGATAGGATAGGATAGAGGATAGGATAGGATAGAGGATAGGATAGGATTGGATAGAGGATAGGATACTATAGAGGATAGGATACGATAGAGGCTAGGATAGGATAGAGGATAGAGGATAGGATAGAGGATAGGATAGGATAGAGGATAGGATAGGATAGAGGATAGGATAGGATACAGGATAGGATAGGATAGAGGATAGGATAGGATAGAGGATAGGATAGGATTGAGGATAGGATAGGATATAGGATAGGATAGGATAGAGGATAGGATAGGATAGAGGATAGGATAGGTTAGAGGATAGGATAGGATAGAGGATAGGATAGGATATAGGATAGGATAGGATAGAGGATAGGATAGGATAGAGGATAGGATAGGATAGAGGATAGGATAGAGGATAGGATAGGATAGGATAGAGGATAGGATAGGATAGAGGATTGGATAGGATAGAGGATAGGATAGGATAGAGGATAGGATAGGATAGAGGATAGGATAGGATAGAGGATAGGATAGACGATAGGATAGAATAGAGGATAGGGTAGGATAGAGGATAGGATAGAGGATAGGATAGGATACAGGATAGGATAGGATAGAGGATAGGATAGGGGATTTGATTGGATAGAGGATTGGATAGGATACAGGAAAGGATAGGATTGAAGATAGATGATAGCATAGAATAGAGGATTGGATAGGATACAGGATTGGATAGGATAGAGGATAGGATAGGGGATTTAATAGGATAGAGGATAGGATAGGATAGAAGATAGGATAGGATAGAGGATAGAATAGGATAGAGGATAGGATAGGATAGAGGATAGGTTAGGATAGAGGATAGGATAGGATAGAGGATAGGATAGGATAGATGATTGGATAGGATACAGGATAGGATAGGATAGGGGAATTGATAGGATAGAGGATAGGATAGGATAGAAGATAGGATAGGATAGAGGATAGGATAGGATAGAGGATAGGATAGGAAAGATGATAGCGTAGGATAGAGGATAGGATAGGATAGAGGATACGATAGGATAGAGGATAGAATAGGATAGAGGATAGGATAGGATAGAGGATAGGATAGGATAGCGGATAGGATAGGATGGAGGATAGGATAGGGCAGAGGATAGGGTAGGGGATTTGATAGGATAGAGGATAGGATAGGATAGAGGATTGGATAGGATAGAGGATAGGATAGGATAGAAGATAGGATAGGATAGAGGATAGGATAGGATAGAGGATACGACAGGATTGAGGATAGGATAGAGGATAGAATAGGATAGAGGATAGGATAGGATAGAGTATAGGATAGGATAGAGGATAGGATGGGATAGAGGATAGAATAGGATAGAGGATAGGATAGGATAGAGGATAGGATAGGATAGAGGATAGGATAGAGGATAGGATAGAGGATAGGATAGGACAGAGGATAGCATAGGATAGAGGATAGGATAGGATAGAGGATAGGATAGACGATAGGATAGGATAGAGGATAGGATAGGACAGAGGATAGGTTAGGATAGAGGATAGGATAGGGGATTTGATAGGAAAGGATAGACGATAGGATAGGATAGAGGATAGGATAGGACAGAGGATAGGATAGGATAGAGGATAGGATAGGGGATTTGATAGGAAAGGATAGAGGATAGGATAGGATAGAGGAGAGGATAGGAGAAAGGATAGGATGGGATAGAGGACAGAATAGGATAGAGGATAGGATAGGATAGAAGATAGGATAGGATAGAGGATAGGATAGGATAGAGGATAGGATAGGAAAGATGATAGCGTAGGATAGAGGATAGGATAGGATAGAGTATACGATAGGATAGAGGATAGAATAGGATAGAGGATAGGATAGGATAGAGGATAGGATAGGATAGCGGATAGGATAGGATAGAGGATAGGATAGGGCAGAGGATAGGGTAGGGGATTTGATAGGATAGAGGATAGGATAGGATAGAGGATTGGATAGGATAGAGGATAGGATAGGATACAAGATAGGATAGGATAGAGGATAGGTTAGGATAGAGGTTACGACAGGATTGAGGATAGGATAGGGGATTTGATAGGATAGAGGATAGGATAGGATAGAAGATAGGATAGGATAGAGGATAGGATAGGATAGAGGATAGGATAGGATAGAGGATAGGATAGGATAGTGGATAGGGTAGGATAGAGGATACGATAGGATAGAGGATAGGATAGGATAGAGGATAGGATAGAGGATAGGATAGGACAGAGGATAGCATAGGATGGAGGATAGGATAGGATAGAGGATAGGATAGGATAGAGGATAGGATAGACGTTAGGATAGGATAGAAGATAGGATAGGATAGAGGATAGGATAGGATAAAGGATAGGATAGGACAGAGGATAGGATAGGATAGTGGATAGGGTAGGATAGAGGATACGATAGGATAGAGGATAGGATAGGATAGAGGATAGGATAGAGGATAGGATAGGACAGAGGATAGCATAGGATGGAGGATAGGATAGGATAGAGGATAGGATAGGATAGAGGATAGGATAGACGATAGGATAGGATAGAAGATAGGATAGGATAGAGGATAGGATAGGATAAAGGATAGGATAGGACAGAGGATAGGATAGGGGATTTGATAGGATAGAGGATAGGATAGGATAGACGATAGGATAGGATAGAGGATAGGATAGGATAGAGGATAGGATAGGATAGAGGATAGGATAGGATAGAGAATAGGATAGGATAGAGGATAGGATAGGATAGAGGATAGGATAGGATAGAGGATAGGATAGGATAGATGATAGGATAGGATAGAGGATTGGATAGGATACAGGATAGGATAGGATAGGAGAATTGATAGGATAGAGGATAGGATAGGATAGAAGATAGGATAGGATAGAGGATAGGATAGGATAGAGGATAGGATAGGATAGAGGATAGCGTAGGATAGAGGATAGGATAGGATAGAGGATAGGATAGGGGATTTGATAGGATAGAGGATAGGATAGGATAGAAGATAGGATAGGATAGAGGGTAGGATAGGATAGAGGATAGGATAGGATAGAGGATAGGATAGGATAGAGGATTGGATAGAGGATAGAATAGAGGATAGTATAGGATAGAAGATAGGATAGGATAGAGGATTGGATAGGATAGAGGATAGGATAGGATAGAAGATAGGATAGGATAGAGGATAGGATAGAGGATAGGATAGAGGATAGGATAGAGGGTAGGATAGGATAGAAGATAGGATAGGATAGAGGAGAGGATAGGATAGAGGATAGGATACGATGGAAGATAGGATAGGATAGAGGATTAGATAGGACAGAGGATAGGATAGGGGATTTGATAGGATAGAAGATAGGATAGGATAGAGGATAGGATAGGATAGAGGATAGGATACGATAGAGGATAGAATAGGATAGAGGATTAGATAGGACAGAGGATAGGATAGGATAGAGGATAGGATAGGGGATTTGATAGGATAGAGGATAGGAAAGGATAGAGGATAGGATAGGATAGAGGATAGGATGGGATAGAGGATAGAATAGGATAGAGGATAGGATAGGATAGAGGATAGGATGGGATAGAGGATAGAATAGGATAGAGGATAGGATAGGATAGAAGATAGGATAGGATAGAGGATAGGATAGGATAGAGGATTGGATAGAGGATAGAATAGAGAATAGTATAGGATAGAAGATAGGATACGATAGAGGATAGGATAGGATAGAGGATAGGATAGAGGATAGGATAGAGGATAGGATAGAGGGTAGGATAGGATAGAAGATAGGATAGGATAGAGGATAGGATAGGATAGAGGATAGGATACGATAGAGGATAGGATAGGATAGAGGATTAGATAGGACAGAGGATAGGATAGGATAGAGGATAGGATAGGGGATATGATAGGATAGAAGATAGGATAGGATAGAGGATAGGATAGGATAGATGATAGGATAGGATAGAGGATAGGATAGGACAGAGGATAGGATAGGGGATTTGATAGGATAGAAGATAGGATAGGATAGAGGATAGGATAGGATAGAGGATAGGATAGGATAGAGGATAGGATACGATAGAGGATAGAATAGGATAGAGGATTAGATACGACAGAGGATAGGATAGGATAGAGGAAAGGATAGGATAGAGGATAGGATAGGATAGAGGATAGGATAGGATACCGGATAGGATAGGATAGAGGATAGGATAGGATAGAGGATAGGATGGGATAGAGGATAGAATAGGATAGAGGATAGGATAGGATAGAAGATAGGATAGGATAGAGGATAGGATAGGATAGAGGATAGGATAGGATAGAGGATTAGATAGGACAGAGGATAGGATAGGATAGCGGATAGGATAGGGGATATGATAGGATAGAAGATAGGATAGGATAGAGGATAGGATAGGATAGATGATAGGATAGGATAGAGGATAGGATAGGACAGAGGATAGGATAGGATAGAAGATAGGATAGGATAGAGGATAGGATAGGGGGTTTGATAGGATAGAGGATAGGATAGGATAGAAGATAGGATAGGATAGAGGATAGGATAGGATAGAGGATAGGATACGATAGAGGATAGGATAGGATAGAGGATTAGATAGGACAGAGGATAGGATAGGATAGAGGATAGGATAGGGGATATGATAGGATAGAAGATAGGATAGGATAGAGGATAGGATAGGATAGATGATAGGATAGGATAGAGGATAGGATAGGACAGAGGATAGGATAGGGGATTTGATAGGATAGAAGATAGGATAGGATAGAGGATAGGATAGGATAGAGGATAGGATACGATAGAGGATAGAATAGGATAGAGGATTAGATAGGACAGAGGATAGGATAGGATAGAGGATAGGATAGGGGATTTGATAGGATAGAGGATAGGAAAGGATAGAGGATAGGATAGGATAGAGGATAGGATAGAGGATAGGATAGGATAGAGGATAGGATAGGATAGAGGATAGGATAGGATAGAGGATAGGATAGGATAGAGCATATTATAGGATAGAGGATAGGATAGGATAGAGGATATAATAGGACAGAGGATAGCATAGGATAGAGGATAGGATAGGATAGAGGATAGGATAGGATAGAGGATAGGATAGGACAGAGGATAGGATAGGGAATTTGATAGGATAGAGGATAGGATAGGATAGAAAATAGGATAGGATAGAGGGTAGGATAGGATAAAGGATAGCGTAGGATAGAGGATAGGATAGGATAGAGGATAGGATAGGATAGAGCATATTATAGGATAGAGGATAGGATAGTATAGAGGATAGGATAGGACAGAGGATAGCATAGGATAGAGGATAGGATAGGATAGAGGATAGGATAGGATAGAGGATAGGATAGGATAGAGGATAGGATACGATAGAGGATAGGATAGGATAGAGGATTAGATAGGACAGAGGATAGGATAGGATAGAGGATAGGATAGGACAGAGGATAGGATAGGGGATTTGATAGGATAGAAGATAGGATAGGATAGAGGATAGGATAGGATAGAGGATAGGATACGATAGAGGATAGAATAGGATAGAGGATTAGATAGGACAGAGGATAGGATAGGATAGAGGATAGGATAGGGGATTTGATAGGATAGAGGATAGGAAAGGATAGAGGATAGGATAGGATAGAGGATAGGATAGGATAGAGGATAGGATAGGACAGAGGATAGCATAGGATAGAGGATAGGATAGGATAGAGGATAGGATAGGATAGAGGATAGGATAGGACAGAGGATAGGATAGGGGATTTGATAGGATAGAGGATAGGATAGGATAGAAGATAGGATAGGATAGAGGACAGGATAGAGGATAGGATAGAGGATAGGATAGAGGATAGGATAGGATAGAAGATAGGATAGGATAGAGGATAGGATAGGATAGAGGATAGGATACGATAGAGGATAGGATAGGATAGAGGATTAGATAGGACAGAGGATAGGATAGGATAGAGGATAGGATAGAAGATAGTATAGGATAGAGGATAGGATAGGATAGATGATAGGATAGGATAGAGGATAGGATAGGACAGAGGATAGGATAGGATAGAGGATAGGATAGGGGATTTGATAGGATAGAGGATAGGAAAGGATAGAGGATAGGATAGGATAGAGGATAGGATAGGATAGAGGATAGGATAGGATACAGGATAGGATAGGATAGAGGATAGGATAGGATAGAGGATAGGATGGGATAGAGGATAGAATAGGATAGAGGATAGGATAGGATAGAAGATAGGATAGGATAGGATAGAGGATAGCGTAGGATAGAGGATAGGATAGGATAGAGGATAGGATAGGATAGAGCATATTATAGGATAGAGGATAGGATAGGATAGAGGATAGGATAGGACAGAGGATAGCATAGGATAGAGGATAGGATAGGATAGAGGATAGGATAGGATAGAGGATAGGATAGGACAGAGGATAGGATAGGGGATTTGATAGGATAGAGGATAGGATAGGATAGAAGATAGGATAGGATAGAGGGTAGGATAGGATAGAGGATAGCATAGGATAGAGGATAGGATAGGATAGAGGATTGGATAGAGGATAGAATAGAGGATAGTATAGGATAGAAGATAGGATAGGATAGAGGATAGGATACGATAGAGGATAGAATAGGATAGAGGATTAGATAGGACAGAGGATAGGATAGGATAGAGGATAGGATAGGGGATTTGATAGGATAGAGGATAGGAAAGGATAGAGGATAGGATAGGATAGAGGATAGGATAGGATAGAGGATAGGGTAGGATACAGGATAGGATAGGATAGAGGATAGGATAGGATAGAGGATAGGCTGGGATAGAGGATAGAATAGGATAGAGGATAGGATAGGATAGAAGATAGGATAGGATAGAGGGTAGGATAGGATAGAGGATAGGATAGGATAGAGGATAGGATAGGGGATTTGATAGGATAGAGGATAGGAAAGGATAGAGGATAGGATAGGTTAGAGGATAGGATAGGATAGGGGATAGGATAGGATAGAGAATATTATAGGATAGAGGATAGGATAGGATAGAAGATAGGATAGGATAGAGGATAGGATAGGATAGAGGATAGGATAGGATAGAGGATAGGATAGGACAGTGGATTTGATAGGATAGAGGATAGGATAGGATACAGGAAAGGATAGGATTGAGGATAGGATTGGATACAGGATAGGATAGAATAGATGATAGGATACGGGATTGTATAGGATAGGATAGAAGATAGGATAGGATAGAGGATAGGATAGGATAGAGGATAGCGTAGGATAGAGGATAGGATAGGATAGAGGATAGGATAGGATAGAGCATATTATAGGATAGAGGATAGGATAGGATAGAGGATACGATAGGATAGCGGATAGGATAGGATAGAGGATAGAATAGGGCAGAGGATAGGATAGGGTATTTGATAGGATAGAGGATAGGATAGGATAGAGGATAGGATAGGATAGAGGATAGGATAGGATAGAGGATAGGATAGGATAGAGGATAGGATAGGATACACGATAGGATAGGATAGAGGATAGGATAGGATAGAGGATAGGATAGGACAGAGGATAGGATAGGATAGAGGATAGGATAGGGGATTTGATAGGATAGAGGATAGGATAGGATAGAAGATAGGATAGGATAGGATAGAGGATAGGATAGACGATAGGATAGGATAGAGGAAAGGATAGGACAGAGGATAGTATAGGATAGAGGATAGGATAGGGGATTTGATAGGAAAGGATAGAGGATAGGATAGGATAGAGGATATGATAGGATAGAGGATAGGATAGGATAGAAGATAGGATAGGATAGAGGATAGGATAGGATAGAGGATAGGATAGGATAGAGGATAGGATTCGATAGAGGTTAGCATAGGATAGAGGATAGGATACGATAGAGGATAGGATAGGATAGAGGATAGGATAGGACAGAGGATAGGATAGGGGATTTGATAGGATAGAGGATAGGATAGGATAGAAGATAGGATAGGATAGAGGATAGGATAGGATAGAGGATAGGATAGGATAGAGGTGTTGGATAGGATAGAGGATTGGATAGAGGATAGAATAGAGGATAGTATAGGATAGAAGATAGGATACGATAGAGGATAGGATAGGATAGAGGATAGGATAGGATAGAAGATAGGATAGGATAGAGGATAGGATAGGATAGAGGATAGGATACGATAGAGGATAGGATACGATAGAGGATAGGATAGGATAGAGGATTAGATAGGACAGAGGATAGGATAGGATAGAGGATAGGATAGGGGATTTGATAGGATAGAGGATAGGATAGGATAGAGGATACGATAGGATAGCGGATAGGATAGGATAGCGGATAGGATAGGATAGAGGATAGAATAGGGCAGAGGATAGGATAGAGTATTTGATAGGATAGAGGATAGGATAGGATAGAGGATAGGATAGGATAGAGGGTAGAATAGGATAGAGGATAGGATAGACGATAGGATAGGATAGAGGATAGGATAGGACAGAGGATAGGATAAGATAGAGGATAGGATAGGGGTTTGATAGGAAAGGATAGAGGATAGGATAGGATAGAGGATAGGATAGGATAGAGGATAGGATAGGATAGAGGATAGGATAGGATACAGGATAGGATAGGATAGAGGATAGGTTAGGATAGAGGATAGGATGGGATAGAGGATAGGATAGGATAGAGGATAGGATAGAGGATAGGATAGAGGATAGAGGATAGGATAGGATAGAGGATAGGATAGGATAGAGGATAGGATAGGATAGAGGATAGGATGGGATAGAGGATAGGATAGGATAGAGGATAGGATAGAGGATAGGATAGAGGATAGGATAGAGGATAGGATAGAGGATAGGATAGAGGATAGGATAGAGGATAGGATAGGATAGAAGATAGGATAGGATAGAGGATAGGATAGGACAGAGGATAGGATAGGGGATTGGATAGGATAGGATAGAGGATAGGATGGGATAGAGGATAGAATAGGATAGAGGATAGGATAGGATAGAGGGTAGGATAGGATAGAGGATAGCGTAGGATAGAGGATAGGATAGGATAGAGGATAGGATAGGATAGAGCATATTATAGGATAGAGGATAGGATAGGATAGAGGATAGGATAGGATAGAGGATAGGATAGGATAGAGGATAGGATAGGATAGAGGACTGGATAGAGGATAGAATAGGATAGAAGATAGGATAGGATAGAGGATAGGATAGGATAGAGGATAGGATAGGATAGAGGATTGGATAGGATACAGGATAGGATAGAATAGAGAATAGGATAGGGGATTTGATAGGATAGAGGATAGGATAGGATAGAAGATAGGATAGGATAGATGATAGGATAGGATAGAGGATAGGATAGACGATAGGATAGGATAGAGGATAGGATAGGACAGAGGATAGGATAGGATAGAGGATAGGATAGGGGATTTGATAGGAAAGGATTGAGGATAGGATAGGATAGAGGATAGGATAGGATAGAGGATAGGATAGGATAGAGGATAGGATAGGATAGAGGATAGGATAGGGTATTTGATAGGATAGAGGATAGGATAGGATAGAGGATAGGATAGGATAGAGGATAGAATAGGATAGAGGATAGGATAGACGATAGGATAGGATAGAGGATAGGATAGGACAGAGGATAGGATAAGATAGAGGATAGGATAGGGGTTTGATAGGAAAGGATAGAGGATAGGATACGATAGAGGATAGGATAGGATAGAGGATAGGATAGGATAGAGGATAGGATAGGATACAGGATAGGATAGGATAGAGGATAGGATAGGATAGAGCATAGGATAGGACAGAGGATAGCATAGGATAGAGGATAGGATAGGATAGAGGATAGGATGGGATAGAGGATAGAATAGGATAGAGGATAGGATAGGATAGAGGATAGGATAGGATAGAGGATAGGATAGGATAGAGGACTGGATAGAGGATAGAATAGGATAGAAGATAGGATAGGATAGAGGATAGGATAGGATAGAGGATAGGATAGGATAGAGGATAGGATAGGATAGAGGATAGGATAGGATAGAGGACTGGATAGAGGATAGAATAGGATAGAAGATAGGATAGGATAGAGGATAGGATAGGATAGAAGATAGGATAGGATAGAGGATAGGATAGGATAGAGGATAGGATAGACGATAGGATAGGATAGAGGATAGGATAGGACAGAGGATAGGATAGGATAGGGGATTTGATAGGAAAGGATTGAGGATAGGATAGGATAGAGGATAGGATAGGATAGAGGATAGGATAGGATAGAGGATAGGATAGGATACAGGATTCGATAGGATACGATAGAGGATAGGATAGGATAGAGGATAGGATAGGACAGAGGATAGGATAGGGGATTTGATAGGATAGAGGATAGGATAGGATAGAAGATAGGATAGGATAGAGGATAGGATAGGATAGAGGATAGGATAGGATAGAGGTGTTGGATAGGATAGAGGATTGGATAGAGGATAGAATAGAGGATAGTATAGGATAGAAGATAGGATACGATAGAGGATAGGATAGGATAGAGGATAGGATAGGATAGAAGATAGGATAGGATAGAGGATAGGATAGGATAGAGGATAGGATACGATAGAGGATAGGATACGATAGAGGATAGGATAGGATAGAGGATTAGATAGGACAGAGGATAGGATAGGATAGAGGATAGGATAGGGGATTTGATAGGATAGAGGATAGGATAGGATAGAGGATACGATAGGATAGCGGATAGGATAGGATAGCGGATAGGATAGGATAGAGGATAGAATAGGGCAGAGGATAGGATAGAGTATTTGATAGGATAGAGGATAGGATAGGATAGAGGATAGGATAGGATAGAGGGTAGAATAGGATAGAGGATAGGATAGACGATAGGATAGGATAGAGGATAGGATAGGACAGAGGATAGGATAAGATAGAGGATAGGATAGGGGTTTGATAGGAAAGGATAGAGGATAGGATAGGATAGAGGATAGGATAGGATAGAGGATAGGATAGGATAGAGGATAGGATAGGATACAGGATAGGATAGGATAGAGGATAGGTTAGGATAGAGGATAGGATGGGATAGAGGATAGGATAGGATAGAGGATAGGATAGAGGATAGGATAGAGGATAGAGGATAGGATAGGATAGAGGATAGGATAGGATAGAGGATAGGATAGGATAGAGGATAGGATGGGATAGAGGATAGGATAGGATAGAGGATAGGATAGAGGATAGGATAGAGGATAGGATAGAGGATAGGATAGAGGATAGGATAGAGGATAGGATAGAGGATAGGATAGGATAGAAGATAGGATAGGATAGAGGATAGGATAGGACAGAGGATAGGATAGGGGATTGGATAGGATAGGATAGAGGATAGGATGGGATAGAGGATAGAATAGGATAGAGGATAGGATAGGATAGAGGGTAGGATAGGATAGAGGATAGCGTAGGATAGAGGATAGGATAGGATAGAGGATAGGATAGGATAGAGCATATTATAGGATAGAGGATAGGATAGGATAGAGGATAGGATAGGATAGAGGATAGGATAGGATAGAGGATAGGATAGGATAGAGGACTGGATAGAGGATAGAATAGGATAGAAGATAGGATAGGATAGAGGATAGGATAGGATAGAGGATAGGATAGGATAGAGGATTGGATAGGATACAGGATAGGATAGAATAGAGAATAGGATAGGGGATTTGATAGGATAGAGGATAGGATAGGATAGAAGATAGGATAGGATAGATGATAGGATAGGATAGAGGATAGGATAGACGATAGGATAGGATAGAGGATAGGATAGGACAGAGGATAGGATAGGATAGAGGATAGGATAGGGGATTTGATAGGAAAGGATTGAGGATAGGATAGGATAGAGGATAGGATAGGATAGAGGATAGGATAGGATAGAGGATAGGATAGGATAGAGGATAGGATAGGGTATTTGATAGGATAGAGGATAGGATAGGATAGAGGATAGGATAGGATAGAGGATAGAATAGGATAGAGGATAGGATAGACGATAGGATAGGATAGAGGATAGGATAGGACAGAGGATAGGATAAGATAGAGGATAGGATAGGGGTTTGATAGGAAAGGATAGAGGATAGGATACGATAGAGGATAGGATAGGATAGAGGATAGGATAGGATAGAGGATAGGATAGGATACAGGATAGGATAGGATAGAGGATAGGATAGGATAGAGCATAGGATAGGACAGAGGATAGCATAGGATAGAGGATAGGATAGGATAGAGGATAGGATGGGATAGAGGATAGAATAGGATAGAGGATAGGATAGGATAGAGGACTGGATAGAGGATAGAATAGGATAGAGGACTGGATAGAGGATAGAATAGGATAGAAGATAGGATAGGATAGAGGATAGGATAGGATAGAGGATAGGATAGGATAGAGGATAGGATAGGATAGAGGATAGGATAGGATAGAGGATAGGATAGGATAGAGGACTGGATAGAGGATAGAATAGGATAGAAGATAGGATAGGATAGAGGATAGGATAGGATAGAAGATAGGATAGGATAGAGGATAGGATAGGATAGAGGATAGGATAGACGATAGGATAGGATAGAGGATAGGATAGGACAGAGGATAGGATAGGATAGGGGATTTGATAGGAAAGGATTGAGGATAGGATAGGATAGAGGATAGGATAGGATAGAGGATAGGATAGGATAGAGGATAGGATAGGATACAGGATTCGATAGGATAGAGGATTGCATAGGATAGAGGATAGGATAGGACAGAGGATAGGATAGGACAGAGGATAGGATAGGGGATTTGATAGGATAGAGGATAGGATAGGACAGAGGATAGTATAGGGGATTTGATAGGATAGAGGATAGGATAGGATAGAAGATAGTATAAGATAGAGGATTGGATCGGATAGAGGATAGGATAGGATAGAGAATAGGATAGGATAGAGGATAGGATAGGATAGAAGACAGGATAGGATAGAGGATTGGATATGATACAGGAAAGGATAGGATTGAGGATAGATGATAGGATAGGATAGAGGATTGGATAGGATACAGGATAGGATAGAGGATTGGATAGGATACAGGATAGGATAGGATAGAGGATAGGATAGGATAGAGGATAGGATACGATAGAGGATAGGATAGGATAGAGGATTAGATAGGACAGAGGATAGGATAGGATAGAGGATAGGATAGGGGATTTGATAGGATAGAGGATAGGATAGGATAGAGGATACGATAGGATAGCGGATAGGATAGGATAGAGGATAGAATAGGGCAGAGGATAGGATAGAGGATAGGATAGGATACAGTATAGGATAGGATAGAGGATAGGATAGGATAGAGGATAGGATAGGATACAGGATAGGATAGGATAGAGGATAGGATAGGATAGAGGATAGGATGGGATAGAGGATAGGATAGGATAGAGGATGGGATAGATGATAGGATAGAGGATAGGATAGGATAGAAGATAGGATAGGATGGAGGATAGGATAGGACAGAGGATAGGATAGGGGATTGGATAGGATAGGATAGAGGATAGGATGGGATAGAGGATAGAATAGGATAGAGGATAGGATAGGATAGAGGGTAGGATAGGATAGAGGATAGCGTAGGATAGAGGATAGGATAGGATAGAGGATAGGATAGGATAGAGCATATTGTAGGATAGAGGATAGGATAGGATAGAGCATATTGTAGGATAGAGGATAGGATAGGATAGAGGATAGGATAGGATAGAGGATAGAATAGGATAGAGGATAGGATAGACGATAGGATAGGATAGAGGATAGGATAGGACAGAGGATAGGATAAGATAGAGGATAGGATAGGGGTTTGATAGGAAAGGATAGAGGATAGGATACGATAGAGGATAGGATAGGATAGAGGATAGGATAGGAAAGAGGATAGGATAGGATACAGGATAGGATAGGATAGACGATAGGATAGGGGATTTGATAGGAAAGGATTGAGGATAGGATAGGATAGAGGATAGGATAGGATAGAGGATAGGATAGGATAGAGGATAGGATAGGATAGAGGATAGGATAGGATAGAGGATAGGATAGGATACAGGATTGGATAGGATAGAGGATTGCATAGGATAGAGGATAGGATAGGACAGAGGATAGGATAGGACAGAGGATAGGATAGGGGATTTGATAGGATAGAAGATAGGATAGGACAGAGGATAGTATAGGGGATTTGATAGGATAGAGGATAGGATAGGATAGAAGATAGTATAAGATAGAGGATTGGATCGGATAGAGGATAGGATAGGATAGAGAATAGGATAGGATAGAGGATAGGATAGGATAGAAGACAGGATAGGATAGAGGATTGGATATGATACAGGAAAGGATAGGATTGAGGATAGATGATAGGATAGGATAGAGGATTGGATAGGATACAGGATAGGATAGAGGATTGGATAGGATACAGGATAGGATAGGATAGAGGATAGGATAGGATAGAGGATAGGATACGATAGAGGATAGGATAGGATAGAGGATTAGATAGGACAGAGGATAGGATAGGATAGAGGATAGGATAGGGGATTTGATAGGATAGAGGATAGGATAGGATAGAGGATACGATAGGATAGCGGATAGGATAGGATAGAGGATAGAATAGGGCAGAGGATAGGATAGGATAGAGGGTAGGATAGGATAGAGGATAGCGTAGGATAGAGGATAGGATAGGATAGAGGATAGGATAGGATAGAGCATATTGTAGGATAGAGGATAGGATAGGATAGAGCATATTGTAGGATAGAGGATAGGATAGGATAGAGGATAGGATAGGATAGAGGATAGAATAGGATAGAGGATAGGATAGACGATAGGATAGGATAGAGGATAGGATAGGACAGAGGATAGGATAAGATAGAGGATAGGATAGGGGTTTGATAGGAAAGGATAGAGGATAGGATACGATAGAGGATAGGATAGGATAGAGGATAGGATAGGAAAGAGGATAGGATAGGATACAGGATAGGATAGGATAGACGATAGGATAGGATAGAGCATAGGATAGGACAGAGGATAGCATAGGATAGAGGATAGGATAGGATAGAGGATAGGATGGGATAGAGGATAGAATAGGATAGAGGATAGGATAGGATAGAGGATAGGATAGGATAGAGGATAGGATAGGATAGAGGACTGGATAGGATAGAGGATTGGATAGGATACAGGATAGGATAGAATAGAGAATAGGATAGGGGATTTGATAGGATAGAGGATAGGATAGGATAGAAGATAGGATAGGATAGAGGATAGGATAGGATAGAGGATAGGATAGACGATAGGATAGGATAGAGGATAGGATAGGACAGAGGATAGGATAGGATAGGGGATTTGATAGGAAAGGATTGAGGATAGGATAGGATAGAGGATAGGATAGGATAGAGGATAGGATAGGATAGAGGATAGGATAGGATAGAGGATAGGATAGGATAGAGGATAGGATAGGATACAGGATTGGATAGGATAGAGGATTGCATAGGATAGAGGATAGGATAGGACAGAGGATAGGATAGGACAGAGGATAGGATAGGGGATTTGATAGGATAGAAGATAGGATAGGACAGAGGATAGTATAGGGGATTTGATAGGATAGAGGATAGGATAGGATAGAAGATAGTATAAGATAGAGGATTGGATCGGATAGAGGATAGGATAGGATAGAGAATAGGATAGGATAGAGGATAGGATAGGATAGAAGACAGGATAGGATAGAGGATTGGATATGATACAGGAAAGGATAGGATTGAGGATAGATGATAGGATAGGATAGAGGATTGGATAGGATACAGGATAGGATAGAGGATTGGATAGGATACAGGATAGGATAGGATAGAGGATAGGATAGGATAGAGGATAGGATACGATAGAGGATAGGATAGGATAGAGGATTAGATAGGACAGAGGATAGGATAGGATAGAGGATAGGATAGGGGATTTGATAGGATAGAGGATAGGATAGGATAGAGGATACGATAGGATAGCGGATAGGATAGGATAGAGGATAGAATAGGGCAGAGGATAGGATAGAGGATAGGATAGGATACAGTATAGGATAGGATAGAGGATAGGATAGGATAGAGGATAGGATAGGATACAGGATAGGATAGGATAGAGGATAGGATAGGATAGAGGATAGGATGGGATAGAGGATAGGATAGGATAGAGGATAGGATAGAGGATAGGATAGAGGATAGGATAGAGGATAGGATAGAGGATAGGATAGAGGATAGGATAGGATAGAAGATAGGATAGGATAGAGGATAGGATAGGACAGAGGATAGGATAGGGGATTGGATAGGATAGGATAGAGGATAGGATGGGATAGAGGATAGAATAGGATAGAGGATAGGATAGGATAGAGGGTAGGATAGGATAGAGGATAGCGTAGGATAGAGGATAGGATAGGATAGAGGATAGGATAGGATAGAGCATATTGTAGGATAGAGGATAGGATAGGATAGAAGATAGGATAGGATAGAGGATAGGATAGGATAGAGGATTGGATAGGATAGAGGACTGGATAGAGGATAGAATAGGATAGAAGATAGGATAGGATAGAGGATAGGATAGGATAGAGGATAGGATAGGATAGAGGATAGGATGGGATAGAGGATAGAATAGGATAGAGGATAGGATAGGATAGAGGATAGGATAGGATAGAGGATAGGATAGGATAGAGGACTGAATAGAGGATAGAATAGGATAGAAGATAGGATAGGATAGAGGATAGGATAGGATAGAGGATAGGATTGGATACAGGATAGGATAGAATAGAGGATAGGATACGGGATTGTATAGGATAGGATTGAGGATAGGATAGGACAGAGGATAGGATAGGATAGGGGATTTGATAGGAAAGGATTGAGGATAGGATAGGATTGAGGATAGGATAGGATAGAGGATAGGATAGGATAGAGGATAGGATAGGATACAGGATTGGATAGGATAGAGGATTGCATAGTATAGAGGATAGGATAGGACAGAGGATAGGATAGGACAGAGGATAGGATAGGGGATTTGATAGGAAAGGATAGAGGATAGGATACGATAGAGGATAGGATAGGATAGAGAATAGGATAGGACAGAGGATAGCATAGGATAGAGGATAGGATAGGATAGAGGATAGGATGGGATAGAGGATAGAATAGGATAGAGGATAGGATAGGATAGAGGATAGGATAGGATAGAGGATAGGATAGGATAGAGGACTGGATAGAGGATAGAATAGGATAGAAGATAGGATAGGATAGAGGATAGGATAGGATAGAGGATAGGATAGGATAGAGGATTGGATAGGATACAGGATAGGATAGAATAGAGAATAGGATAGGGGATTTGATAGGATAGAGGATAGGATAGGATAGAAGATAGGATAGGATAGAGGATAGGATAGGATAGAGGATAGGATAGACGATAGGATAGGATAGAGGATAGGATAGGACAGAGGATAGGATAGGATAGGGGATTTGATAGGAAAGGATTGAGGATAGGATAGGATAGAGGATAGGATAGGATAGAGGATAGGATAGGATAGAGGATAGGATAGGATAGAGGATAGGATAGGATACAGGATTCGATAGGATAGAGGATTGCATAGGATAGAGGATAGGATAGGACAGAGGATAGGATAGGACAGAGGATAGGATAGGGGATTTGATAGGATAGAGGATAGGATAGGACAGAGGATAGTATAGGGGATTTGATAGGATAGAGGATAGGATAGGATAGAAGATAGTATAAGATAGAGGATTGGATCGGATAGAGGATAGGATAGGATAGAGAATAGGATAGGATAGAGGATAGGATAGGATAGAAGACAGGATAGGATAGAGGATTGGATATGATACAGGAAAGGATAGGATTGAGGATAGATGATAGGATAGGATAGAGGATTGGATAGGATACAGGATAGGATAGAGGATTGGATAGTATACAGGATAGGATAGGATAGAGGATAGGATAGGATAGAGGATAGGATACGATAGAGGATAGGATAGGATAGAGGATTAGATAGGACAGAGGATAGGATAGGATAGAGGATAGGATAGGGGATTTGATAGGATAGAGGATAGGATAGGATAGAGGATACGATAGGATAGCGGATAGGATAGGATAGAGGATAGAATAGGGCAGAGGATAGGATAGAGGATAGGATAGGATACAGTATAGGATAGGATAGAGGATAGGATAGGATAGAGGATAGGATAGGATACAGGATAGGATAGGATAGAGGATAGGATAGGATAGAGGATAGGATGGGATAGAGGATAGGATAGGATAGAGGATAGGATAGAGGATAGGATAGAGGATAGGATAGGATAGAAGATAGGATAGGATGGAGGATAGGATAGGACAGAGGATAGGATAGGGGATTGGATAGGATAGGATAGAGGATAGGATGGGATAGAGGATAGAATAGGATAGAGGATAGGATAGGATAGAGGGTAGGATAGGATAGAGGATAGCGTAGGATAGAGGATAGGATAGGATAGAGGATAGGATAGGATAGAGCATATTGTAGGATAGAGGATAGGATAGGATAGAGGATAGGATAGGATAGAGGATAGAATAGGATAGAGGATAGGATAGACGATAGGATAGGATAGAGGATAGGATAGGACAGAGGATAGGATAAGATAGAGGATAGGATAGGGGTTTGATAGGAAAGGATAGAGGATAGGATACGATAGAGGATAGGATAGGATAGAGGATAGGATAGGAAAGAGGATAGGATAGGATACAGGATAGGATAGGATAGACGATAGGATAGGATAGAGCATAGGATAGGACAGAGGATAGCATAGGATAGAGGATAGGATAGGATAGAGGATAGGATGGGATAGAGGATAGAATAGGATAGAGGATAGGATAGGATAGAGGATAGGATAGGATAGAGGATAGGATAGGATAGAGGACTGGATAGGATAGAGGATTGGATAGGATACAGGATAGGATAGAATAGAGAATAGGATAGGGGATTTGATAGGATAGAGGATAGGATAGGATAGAAGATAGGATAGGATAGAGGATAGGATAGGATAGAGGATAGGATAGACGATAGGATAGGATAGAGGATAGGATAGGACAGAGGATAGGATAGGATAGGGGATTTGATAGGAAAGGATTGAGGATAGGATAGGATAGAGGATAGGATAGGATAGAGGATAGGATAGGATAGAGGATAGGATAGGATAGAGGATAGGATAGGATAGAGGATAGGATAGGATAGAGGATAGGATAGGATAGAGGATAGGATAGGATACAGGATTGGATAGGATAGAGGATTGCATAGGATAGAGGATAGGATAGGACAGAGGATAGGATAGGACAGAGGATAGGATAGGGGATTTGATAGGATAGAAGATAGGATAGGACAGAGGATAGTATAGGGGATTTGATAGGATAGAGGATAGGATAGGATAGAAGATAGTATAAGATAGAGGATTGGATCGGATAGAGGATAGGATAGGATAGAGAATAGGATAGGATAGAGGATAGGATAGGATAGAAGACAGGATAGGATAGAGGATTGGATATGATACAGGAAAGGATAGGATTGAGGATAGATGATAGGATAGGATAGAGGATTGGATAGGATACAGGATAGGATAGAGGATTGGATAGGATACAGGATAGGATAGGATAGAGGATAGGATAGGATAGAGGATAGGATACGATAGAGGATAGGATAGGATAGAGGATTAGATAGGACAGAGGATAGGATAGGATAGAGGATAGGATAGGGGATTTGATAGGATAGAGGATAGGATAGGATAGAGGATACGATAGGATAGCGGATAGGATAGGATAGAGGATAGAATAGGGCAGAGGATAGGATAGAGGATAGGATAGGATACAGTATAGGATAGGATAGAGGATAGGATAGGATAGAGGATAGGATAGGATACAGGATAGGATAGGATAGAGGATAGGATAGGATAGAGGATAGGATGGGATAGAGGATAGGATAGGATAGAGGATAGGATAGAGGATAGGATAGAGGATAGGATAGAGGATAGGATAGAGGATAGGATAGAGGATAGGATAGGATAGAAGATAGGATAGGATAGAGGATAGGATAGGACAGAGGATAGGATAGGGGATTGGATAGGATAGGATAGAGGATAGGATGGGATAGAGGATAGAATAGGATAGAGGATAGGATAGGATAGAGGGTAGGATAGGATAGAGGATAGCGTAGGATAGAGGATAGGATAGGATAGAGGATAGGATAGGATAGAGCATATTGTAGGATAGAGGATAGGATAGGATAGAGGATAGGATAGGATAGAGGATAGGATAGGATAGAGGATTGGATAGGATAGAGGACTGGATAGAGGATAGAATAGGATAGAAGATAGGATAGGATAGAGGATAGGATAGGATAGAGGATAGGATAGGATAGAGGATAGGATGGGATAGAGGATAGAATAGGATAGAGGATAGGATAGGATAGAGGATAGGATAGGATAGAGGATAGGATAGGATAGAGGACTGGATAGAGGATAGAATAGGATAGAAGATAGGATAGGATAGAGGATAGGATAGGATAGAGGATAGGATTGGATACAGGATAGGATAGAATAGAGGATAGGATACGGGATTGTATAGGATAGGATTGAGGATAGGATAGGACAGAGGATAGGATAGGATAGGGGATTTGATAGGAAAGGATTGAGGATAGGATAGGATTGAGGATAGGATAGGATAGAGGATAGGATAGGATAGAGGATAGGATAGGATACAGGATTGGATAGGATAGAGGATTGCATAGTATAGAGGATAGGATAGGACAGAGGATAGGATAGGACAGAGGATAGGATAGGGGATTTGATAGGAAAGGATAGAGGATAGGATACGATAGAGGATAGGATAGGATAGAGAATAGGATAGGAAAGAGGATAGGATAGGATACAGGATAGGATAGGATAGACGATAGGATAGGATAGAGCATAGGATAGGACAGAGGATAGCATAGGATAGAGGATAGGATAGGATAGAGGATAGGATGGGATAGAGGATAGAATAGGATAGAGGATAGGATAGGATAGAGGATAGGATAGGATAGAGGATAGGATAGGATAGAGGACTGGATAGAGGATAGAATAGGATAGAAGATAGGATAGGATAGAGGATAGGATAGGATAGAGGATAGGATAGGATAGAGGATTGGATAGGATACAGGATAGGATAGAATAGAGAATAGGATAGGGGATTTGATAGGATAGAGGATAGGATAGGATAGAAGATAGGATAGGATAGAGGATAGGATAGGATAGAGGATAGGATAGACGATAGGATAGGATAGAGGATAGGATAGGACAGAGGATAGGATAGGATAGGGGATTTGATAGGAAAGGATTGAGGATAGGATAGGATAGAGGATAGGATAGAGGATAGGATAGGATAGAGGATAGGATAGGATAGAGGATAGGATGGGATAGAGGATAGAATAGGATAGAGGATAGGATAGGATAGAGGATAGGATAGGATAGAGGACTGGATAGAGGATAGAATAGGATAGAAGATAGGATAGGATAGAGGATAGGATAGGATAGAGGATAGGATTGGATACAGGATAGGATAGAATAGAGGATAGGATACGGGATTGTATAGGATAGGATTGAGGATAGGATAGGATAGGGGATTTGATAGGAAAGGATTGAGGATAGGATAGGATAGAGGATAGGATAGGATAGAGGATAGGATAGGATAGAGGATAGGATAGGATAGAGGGTAGGATAGGATAGAGGATAGCGTAGGATAGAGGATAGGATAGGATAGAGGATAGGATAGGATAGAGCATATTGTAGGATAGAGGATAGGATAGGATAGAGGATAGGATAGGATAGAGGATAGGATAGGATAGAGGATTGGATAGGATAGAGGACTGGATAGAGGATAGAATAGGATAGAAGATAGGATAGGATAGAGGATAGGATAGGATAGAGGATAGGATAGGATAGAGGATAGGATGGGATAGAGGATAGAATAGGATAGAGGATAGGATAGGATAGAGGATAGGATAGGATAGAGGATAGGATAGGATAGAGGACTGGATAGAGGATAGAATAGGATAGAAGATAGGATAGGATAGAGGATAGGATAGGATAGAGGATAGGATTGGATACAGGATAGGATAGAATAGACGATAGGATACGGGATTGTATAGGATAGGATTGAGGATAGGATAGGACAGAGGATAGGATAGGATAGGGGATTTGATAGGAAAGGATTGAGGATAGGATAGGATAGAGGATAGGATAGGATAGAGGATAGGATAGGATAGAGGATAGGATAGGATACAGGATTGGATAGGATAGAGGATTGCATAGTATAGAGGATAGGATAGGACAGAGGATAGGATAGGACAGAGGATAGGATAGGGGATTTGATAGGAAAGGATAGAGGATAGGATACGATAGAGGATAGGATAGGATAGAGAATAGGATAGGAAAGAGGATAGGATAGGATACAGGATAGGATAGGATAGACGATAGGATAGGATAGAGCATAGGATAGGACAGAGGATAGCATAGGATAGAGGATAGGATAGGATAGAGGATAGGATGGGATAGAGGATAGAATAGGATAGAGGATAGGATAGGATAGAGGATAGGATAGGATAGAGGATAGGATAGGATAGAGGACTGGATAGAGGATAGAATAGGATAGAAGATAGGATAGGATAGAGGATAGGATAGGATAGAGGATAGGATAGGATAGAGGATTGGATAGGATACAGGATAGGATAGAATAGAGAATAGGATAGGGGATTTGATAGGATAGAGGATAGGATAGGATAGAAGATAGGATAGGATAGAGGATAGGATAGGATAGAGGATAGGATAGACGATAGGATAGGATAGAGGATAGGATAGGACAGAGGATAGGATAGGATAGGGGATTTGATAGGAAAGGATTGAGGATAGGATAGGATAGAGGATGGGATAGGATAGAGGATAGGATAGGATAGAGGATAGGATAGGATACAGGATTGGATAGGATAGAGGATTGCATAGGATAGAGGATAGGATAGGACAGAGGATAGGATAGGACAGAGAATAGGATAGGGGATTTGATAGGATAGAGGATAGGATAGGACAGAGGATAGTATAGGGGATTTGATAGGATAGAGGATAGGATAGGATAGAAGATAGTATAAGATAGAGATATTGGATCGGATAGAGGATAGGATAGGATAGAGAATAGGATAGGATAGAGGATAGGATAGGATAGAAGACAGGATAGGATAGAGGATTGGATATGATACAGGAAAGGATAGGATTGAGGATAGATGATAGGATAGGATAGAGGATTGGATAGGATACAGGATAGGATAGAGGATTGGATAGGATACAGGATAGGATAGGATAGAGGATAGGATAGGATAGAGGATAGGATACGATACAGGATAGGATAGGATAGAGGATTAGATAGGACAGAGGATAGGATAGGATAGAGGATAGGATAGGGGATTAGGATAGAGGATAGGATAGAGGATAGGATAGGATAGAGGATAGGATAGGATAGAGGATAGATAGGATAGGATAGGATAGATAGAGGATAGGATAGGAAGAGGATAGGATAGGATAGAGGATAGGATAGGATAGAGGATAGGATAGGATAGAGGATAGGATAGGATAGAGGATAGGATAGGATACAGGATAGGATAGGATAGAGGATAGGATAGGATAGAGGATAGGATGGGATAGAGGATAGGATAGGATAGAGGATAGGATAGAGGATAGGATAGAGGATAGGATAGAGGATAGGATAGAGGATAGGATAGAGGATAGGATAGGATAGAAGATAGGATAGGATAGAGGATAGGATAGGACAGAGGATAGGATAGGTGATTGGATAGGATAGGATAGAGGATAGGATGGGATAGAGGATAGAATAGGATAGAGGATAGGATAGGATAGAGGGTAGGATAGGATAGAGGATAGCGTAGGATAGAGGATAGGATAGGATAGAGCATATTGTAGGATAGAGGATAGGATAGGATAGAGGATAGGATAGGATAGAGGATAGGATAGGATAGAGGATTGGATAGGATAGAGGACTGGATAGAGGATAGAATAGGATAGAAGATAGGATAGGATAGAGGATAGGATAGGATAGAGGATAGGATAGGATAGAGGATAGGATGGGATAGAGGATAGGATAGGATAGAGCATATTGTAGGATAGAGGATAGGATAGGATAGAGGATAGGATAGGATAGAGGATAGGATAGGATAGAGGATTGGATAGGATAGAGGACTGGATAGAGGATAGAATAGGATAGAAGATAGGATAGGATAGAGGATAGGATAGGATAGAGGATAGGATAGGATAGAGGATAGGATGGGATAGAGGATAGAATAGGATAGAGGATAGGATAGGATAGAGGATAGGATAGGATAGAGGATAGGATAGGATAGAGGACTGGATAGAGGATAGAATAGGATAGAAGATAGGATAGGATAGAGGATAGGATAGGATAGAGGATAGGATTGGATACAGGATAGGATAGAATAGAGGATAGGATACGGGATTGTATAGGATAGGATTGAGGATAGGATAGGACAGAGGATAGGATAGGATAGGGGACTTGATAGGAAAGGATTGAGGATAGGATAGGATAGAGGATAGGATAGGATAGAGCATAGGATAGGATAGAGGATAGGATAGGATACAGGATTGGATAGGATAGAGGATTGCATAGTATAGAGGATAGGATAGGACAGAGGATAGGATAGGACAGAGGATAGGATAGGATAGAGGATAGGATAGGGGATTTGATAGGATAGAGGATAGGATAGGATAGAGGATACGATAGGATAGCGGATAGGTTAGGATAGAGGATAGAATAGGGCAGAGGATAGGATAGAGTATTTGATAGGATAGAGGATAGGATAGGATAGAGGATAGGATAGGATAGAGGATAGAATAGGATAGAGGATAGGATAGACGATAGGATAGGATAGAGGATAGGATAGGACAGAGGATAGGATAAGATAGAGGATAGGATAGGGGTTTGATAGGAAAGGATAGAGGATAGGATAGGATAGGATAGAGGATAGGATAGGATAGAGGATAGGATAGGATAGAGGACTGGATAGAGGATAGAATAGGATAGAAGATAGGATAGGATAGAGGATAGGATAGGATAGGATAGAGGATAGGATAGGATAGAGGATTGGATAGGACACAGGATAGGATAGAATAGAGAATAGGATAGGGGATTTGATAGCATAGAGGATAGGATAGGATAGAAGATAGGATAGGATAGAGGACAGGATAGGATAGAGGATAGGATAGGATAGAGGATAGGATAGGATAGAGGATAGAATAGGATAGAGGATGGGATAGGACAGAGGATAGGATAGGGGATTTGATAGGATAGAGGATAGGATAGGATAGAGGATAGGATAGGATAGAGCATATTATAGGATAGAGGATAGGATAGGATAGAATATAGGATAGGATAGAGGATTGGATAGGATACAGGATAGGATAGAGGATAGCATAGGATAGAGGATAGGATAGGATAGAGGATAGGATAGGATAGAGGATAGGATAGAATAGAGGATAGGATAGGAGAAAGCATAGGATAGGATAGAGGATAGGATAGAGGATAGGATAGAGGATAGGATAGGATAGAGGATAGGGTAGAGGATAGGATAGAGGATAGGATAGGATAGAGGATAGGATAGGATAGAGGATAGGATAGGATAGAGGATGGGATAGAGGATAGGATAGGATAGAGGATCGGATAGAGGATAGGATAGGATAGAGGATAGGATAGGATGGAGGATTGGATAAGGTAGAGGATAGTATAGGATAGAGGGTAGGATCTGATCGGATAGAACATAGGATAGGGGATTGGATAGGATAGAGGATAGGATAGGATAGAGGATAGGATAGGATAGAGGATAGGATAGGATAGAGGATAGGATAGGATAGAGGATAGGATAGGATAGAGGATAGGATACGATAGAGGATAGGATAGGATAGAGGATAGGATAGGATAGAGTATAGGATAGGATAGAGGATAGGGTAGGATAGAGGATAGGATAGGATAGATGATAGGATAGGATAGAGGATAGGATAGGATAGAGGATAGGATAGGATAGAGGATAGGATAGTATAGAGGATAGGATAGGATAGAGGATAGGATAGGATAGGGGATTGGATAGGATACAGGATAGGATACGATAGAGGATATGATACGATAGAGGATAGCGTAGGATAGGGGATATTATAGGATAGAGGATAGGATAATATAGAGTATAGAATAGGATAGAGGATACGGTACAGAATAGGATACATGATTGGATAGGATAGGGGATATTATAGGAAAGAGGAAAGGATAGGATAGAGGATAGGATAGGGGACTGGATAGGATAGAGGATAGGATAGGATAGAGGATAGGATAAGTTAGAGGATAGGATAGGATAGAGTACAGGATAGGGGATTGGATAGGATACAGGATAGGATACGATAGAGGATATGATACGATAGAGGATTGCATAGGATATGGGATATTATAGGATAAAGGATAGGATAGGATAGAGCATAGAATAGGATAGGATAGGATAGAGGAGAATATAGAATTGAGGATAGGATAGGATAGAGGATAGGAGACGATAGAGGATATGATAGGATAGAGGATAGGATAGGATAGAGGATAGGATAGGATTGAGGATAGGATAGAATAGTGGATAGGATAGGGGATTGGATAGGATAGAGGATAGCATAGGATAGGATAGAGGATAGGATAGGATAGAGGATAGGATAGGATAGAGGATAGGATAGGATAGAGGATAGGATAGGATAGAGGATAGGATAGGATAGAGGATAGGATAGGATAGAGGATAGGATAGGATAGAGGATAGGATAGGATAGAGGATAGGATAGGATAGAGGATAGGATAGGATAGAGGATAGTATAGGGGATTTGATAGGATAGAGGATAGGATAGGATAGAAGATAGTATAAGATAGAGGATTGGATCGGATAGAGGATAGGATAGGATAGAGAATAGGATAGGATAGAGAATAGGATAGGATAGAGGAAAGGATAGGATAGAAGACAGGATAGGATAGAGGATTGGATATGATACAGGAAAGGATAGGATTGAGGATAGATGATAGGATAGGATAGAGGATTGGATAGGATACAGGATAGGATAGAGGATTGGATATTATACAGGATAGGATAGGATAGAGGATAGGATAGGATAGACGATAGGATACGATAGAGGATAGGATAGGATAGAGGATTAGATAGGACAGAGGATAGGATAGGATAGAGGATAGGATAGGGGATTTGATAGGATAGAGGATAGGATAGGATAGAGGATACGATAGGATAGCGGATAGGATAGGATAGAGGATAGAATAGGGCAGAGGATAGGATAGAGTATTTGATAGGATAGAGGATAGGATAGGATAGAGGATAGGATAGGATAGAGGATAGAATAGGATAGAGGATAGGATAGACGATAGGATAGGATAGAGGATAGGATAGGACAGAGGATAGGATAAGATAGAGGATAGGATAGGGGTTTGATAGGAAAGGATAGAGGATAGGATAGGATAGAGGATAGGATAGGATAGAGGATAGGATAGGATAGAGGATAGGATAGGATACAGGATAGGATAGGATAGAGGATAGCGTAGGGTAGAGGATAGGATAGGATAGAGGATAGGATAGGATAGAAGATAGGATAGGATAGAGGATAGGATAGGGGATTTGATAGGATAGAGGATAGGATAGGATAGAAGATAGGATAGGATAGAGGATAGGATAGGATAGAGGATAGGATAGGATAGAGGATAGGATAGGACAGAGGATAGCATAGGATAGAGGATAGGATAGGATAGAGGATAGGATGGGATAGAGGATAGAATAGGATAGAGGATAGGATAGGATAGAAGATAGGATAGGATAGAGGGTAGGATAGGATAGAGGATAGCGTAGGATAGAGGATAGGATAGGATAGAGGATAGGATAGGATAGAGCATATTATAGGATAGAGGATAGGATAGGATAGAGGATAGGATAGGATAGAGGATAGGATAGGATAGGGGATAGGATAGGATACAGGAAAGGATAGGATTGAGGATAGGATTGGATACAGGATAGGATAGAATAGAGGATAGGATACGGGATTGTATAGGATAGGATTGAGGATAGGATAGGATAGAGGACAGGATAGATTAGAGGATTGGATATGATACAGGAAAGGATAGGATTGAGGATAGATGATAGGATAGGATAGAGGATTGGATAGGATACATAATAGGATAGAGGATTGGATAGGATACAGGATAGGATAGGATAGAGGATAGGATAGGATAGAGGATAGGATAGGATAGAGCATATCATAGGATAGAGGATAGGATAGGATAGAGGATAGGATAGGATAGAGGATAGGATAGGATAGAGGACTGGATAGAGGATAGAATAGGATAGAAGATAGGATAGGATAGAGGATAGGATAGGATAGGATAGAGGATAGGATAGGATAGAGGATTGGATAGGACACAGGATAGGATAGAATAGAGAATAGGATAGGGGATTTGATAGCATAGAGGATAGGATAGGATAGAAGATAGGATAGGATAGAGGATAGGATAGGATAGAGGATAGGATAGGATAGAGGATAGGATAGACGATAGGATAGGATAGAGGATAGGATAGGACAGAGGATAGGATAGGATAGAGGATAGTATAGGGGATTTGATAGGATAGAGGATAGGATAGGATAGAAGATAGTATAAGATAGAGGATTGGATCGGATAGAGGATAGGATAGGATAGAGAATAGGATAGGATAGAGAATAGGATAGGATAGAGGATAGGATAGGATAGAAGACAGGATAGGATAGAGGATTGGATATGATACAGGAAAGGATAGGATTGAGGATAGATGATAGGATAGGATAGAGGATTGGATAGGATACAGGATAGGATAGAGGATTGGATATTATACAGGATAGGATAGGATAGAGGATAGGATAGGATAGACGATAGGATACGATAGAGGATAGGATAGGATAGAGGGTTAGATAGGACAGAGGATAGGATAGGATAGAGGATAGGATAGGGGATTTGATAGGATAGAGGATAGGATAGGATAGAGGATACGATAGGATAGCGGATAGGATAGGATAGAGGATAGAATAGGGCAGAGGATAGGATAGAGTATTTGATAGGATAGAGGATAGGATAGGATAGAGGATAGGATAGGATAGAGGATAGAATAGGATAGAGGATAGGATAGACGATAGGATAGGATAGAGGATAGGATAGGACAGAGGATAGGATAAGATAGAGGATAGGATAGGGGTTTGATAGGAAAGGATAGAGGATAGGATAGGATAGAAGATAGGATAGGATAGAGGGTAGGATAGGATAGAGGATAGCGTAGGATAGAGGATAGGATAGGATAGAGGATAGGATAGGATAGAGCATATTATAGGATAGAGGATAGGATAGGATAGAAGATAGGATAGGATAGAGGATAGGATAGGATAGAGGATAGGATAGGATAGAGGATAGGATAGGACAGAGGATAGCATAGGATAGAGGATAGGATAGGATAGAGGATAGGATGGGATAGAGGATAGAATAGGATAGAGGATAGGATAGGATAGAAGATAGGATAGGATAGAGGGTAGGATAGGATAGAGGATAGCGTAGGATAGAGGATAGGATAGGATAGAGGATAGGATAGGATAGAGCATATTATAGGATAGAGGATAGGATAGGATAGAGGATAGGATAGGATAGAGGATAGGACAGGATAGGGGATAGGATAGGATACAGGAAAGGATAGGATTGAGGATAGGATTGGATACAGGATAGGATAGAATAGAGGATAGGATACGGGATTGTATAGGATAGGATTGAGGATAGGATAGGATAGAGGACAGGATAGATTAGAGGATTGGATATGATACAGGAAAGGATAGGATTGAGGATAGATGATAGGATAGGATAGAGGATTGGATAGGATACATAATAGGATAGAGGATTGGATAGGATACAGGATAGGATAGGATAGAGGATAGGATAGGATAGAGGATAGGATAGGATAGAGCATATCATAGGATAGAGGATAGGATAGGATAGAGGATAGGATAGGATAGAGGATAGGATAGGATAGAGGACTGGATAGAGGATAGAATAGGATAGAAGATAGGATAGGATAGAGGATAGGATAGGATAGGATAGAGGATAGGATAGGATAGAGGATTGGATAGGACACAGGATAGGATAGAATAGAGAATAGGATAGGGGATTTGATAGCATAGAGGATAGGATAGGATAGAAGATAGGATAGGATAGAGGATAGGATAGGATAGAGGATAGGATAGGATAGAGGATAGGATAGACGATAGGATAGGATAGAGGATAGGATAGGACAGAGGATAGGATAGGATAGAGGATAGGATAGGGGATTTGATAGGAAAGGATAGAGGATAGGATAGGATAGAGGACAGGATAGGATAGAGGATAGGATAGGATAGAGCATATTATAGGATAGAGGATAGGATAGGATAGATGATAGGATAGGATAGAGGATTGGATAGGATACAGGATAGGATAGAGGATAGCATAGGATAGAGGATAGGATAGGATAGAAGATAGGATAGGATAGAGGATAGGATAGGATAGAGGATAGCGTAGGATAGAGGATAGGATAGGATAGAGGATAGGATAGGATAGAAGATAGGATAGGATAGAGGATAGGATAGGGGATTTGATAGGATAGAGGATAGGATAGGATAGAAGATAGGATAGGATAGAGGATAGGATAGGATAGAGGATAGGATAGGATAGAGGATAGGATAGGATAGAGGATAGGATAGGACAAAGGATAGCACAGGATAGAGGATAGGATAGGATAGAGGATAGGATGGGATAGAGGATAGAATAGGATAGAGGATAGGATAGGATAGAAGATAGGATAGGATAGAGGGTAGGATAGGATAGAGGATAGCGTAGGATAGAGGATAGGATAGGATAGAGGATAGGATAGGATAGAGCATATTATAGGATAGAGGATAGGATAGGATAGAGGATAGGATAGGATAGAGGATAGGATAGGATAGAGGACTGAATAGAGGATAGAATAGGATAGAAGATAGGATAGGATAGAGGATAGGATAGGATAGGATAGAGGATAGGATAGGATAGAGGATTGGATAGGACACAGGATAGGTTAGAATAGAGAATAGGATAGCGGATTTGATGGCATAGAGGATAGGATAGGATAGAAGATAGGATAGGATAGAGGATAGGATAGGATAGAGGATAGGATAGACGATAGGATAGGATAGAGGATAGGATAGGACAGAGGATAGGATAGGATAGAGGATAGGATAGGGGATTTGATAGGAAAGGATAGAGGATAGGATAGGATAGAGGACAGGATAGGATAGAGGATAGGATTTGATAGAGGATAGGATAGGATAGAGGATAGAATAGGATAGAGGATGGGATAGGACAGAGGATAGGATAGGGGATTTGATAGGATAGAGGATAGGATAGGATAGAAGATAGGATAGGATAGAGGATAGGATAGGATAGAGGATAGGATAGGATAGAGGATAGGATAGGATAGAGGATTGGATAGGATACATAATAGGATAGAGGATTGGATAGGATACAGGATAGGATAGGATAGAGGATAGGATAGGATAGAGGATAGGATAGGATAGAGGATAGGATAGGATAGAGGATAGGATAGACGATAGGATAGGATAGAGGATAGGATAGGATAGAGGATAGGATAGGGGATTTGATAGGATAGAGGATAGGATAGGATAGAAGATAGGATAGGATAGAGGATAGGATAGGATAGAGGATAGGATACGATAGAGGATAGGATAGGATAGAGGATTAGATAGGACAGAGGATAGGATAGGATAGAGGATAGGATAGGGGATTTGATAGGATAGAGGATAGGATAGGTTAGAGGATACGATAGGATAGCGGATAGGATAGGATAGAGGATAGGATAGGACAGAGGATAGGATAGGATAGAGGATAGGATAGGGGATTTGATAGGAAAGGATAGAGGATAGGATAGGATAGAGGACAGGATAGGATAGAGGATAGGATAGGATAGAGGATAGGATAGGATAGAGGATAGAATATGATAGAGGATGGGATAGGACAGAGGATAGGATAGGGGATTTGATAGGATAGAGGATAGGATAGGATAGAAGATAGGATACGATAGAGGATAGGATAGGATAGAGGATAGGATAGGATAGAGGATAGGATAGGATAGAGGATAGGATAGGATACATAATAGGATAGAGGATTGGATAGGATACAGGATAGGATAGGATAGAGGATAGGATAGGATAGAGGATAGGATAGGATAGAGCATATTATAGGATAGAGGATAGGATAGGATAGAGGATAGGATAGGATAGATGACTGGATAGAGGATAGAATAGGATAGAAGATAGGATAGGATAGAGGATAGGATAGGATAGGATAGAGGATTGGATAGGACACAGGATAGGATAGAATAGAGAATAGGATAGGGGATTTGATAGCATAGAGGATAGGATAGGATAGAAGATAGGATAGGATAGAGGATAGGATAGGATAGAGGATAGGATAGACGATAGGATAGGATAGAGGATAGGATAGACGATAGGATAGGATAGAGGATAGGATAGGACAGAGGATAGGATAGGATAGAGGATAGGATAGGGGATTTGATAGGAAAGGATAGAGGATAGGATAGGATAGAGGACAGGATAGGATAGAGGATAGGATAGGATAGAGGATAGGATAGGATAGAGGATAGAATAGGATAGAGGATGGGATAGGACAGAGGATAGGATAGGGGATTTGATAGGATAGAGGATAGGATAGGATAGAAGATAGGATAGGATAGAGGATAGGATAGGATAGAGGATAGGATAGGATAGAGGATAGGATAGGATAGGGGATAGGATAGGATACAGGAAAGGATAGGATTGAGGATAGGATTGGATACAGGATAGGATAGAATAGAGGATAGGATACGGGATTGTATAGGATAGGATTGATGATAGGAAAGGATAGAGGACAGGATAGGATAGAGGATTGGATATGATACAGGAAAGGATAGGATTGAGGATAGATGATAGGATAGGATAGAGGATTGGATAGGATACAGGATAGGATAGAGGATTGGATAGGATACAGGATAGGATAGGATAGAGGATAGGATAGGATAGAGGATTGGATAGGATACAGGATAGGATAGGATAGAGGATAGGATAGGGGATTTGATAGGATAGAGGATAGGATAGGATAGAAGATAGGATAGGATAGAGGATAGGATAGGATAGAGGATAGGGTACGATAGAGGATAGGATAGGATAGAGGATTAGATAGGACAGAGGATAGGATAGGATAGAGGATAGGATAGGGGATTTGATAGGATAGAGGATAGGATAGGATAGAGGATACGATAGGATAGAGGATTGGATAGGATACAGGATAGGATAGAATAGAGAATAGGATAGGGGATTTGATAGGATAGAGGATAGGATAGGATAGAGGATAGGATAGGATAGAGGATAGGATAGGATAGAGGATAGAATAGGATAGAGGATGGGATAGGACAGAGGATAGGATAGGGGATTTGATAGGATAGAGGATAGGATAGGATAGAAGATAGGATAGGATAGAGGATAGGATAGGATAGAGGATAGGATAGGATAGAGGATAGGATAGGATAGGGGATAGGATAGGATACAGGAAAGGATAGGATTGAGGATAGGATTGGATACAGGATAGGATAGAATAGAGGATAGGATACGGGATTGTATAGGATAGGATTGAGGATAGGATAGGATAGAGGACAGGATAGGATAGAGGATTGGATATGATACAGGAAAGGATAGGATTGAGGATAGATGATAGGATAGGATAGAGGATTGGATAGGATACAGGATAGGATAGAGGATTGGATAGGATACAGGATAGGATAGGATAGAGGATAGGATAGGATAGAGGATTGGATAGGATACAGGATAGGATAGGATAGAGGATAGGATAGGGGATTTGATAGGATAGAGGATAGGATAGGATAGAAGATAGGATAGGATAGAGGATAGGATAGGACAGAGGATAGGATACGATAGAGGATAGGATAGGATAGAGGATTAGATAGGACAGAGGATAGGATAGGATAGAGGATAGGATAGGGGATTTGATAGGATAGAGGATAGGATAGGTTAGAGGATACAATAGGATAGCGGATAGGATAGGATAGAGGATAGAATAGGGCAGAGGATAGGATAGGGTATTTGATAGGATAGAGGATAGGATAGGATAGAGGATAGGATAGGATAGAGGATAGAATAGGATAGAGGATAGGATAGACGATAGGATAGGATAGAGGATAGGATAGGATAGAGCATATTATAGGATAGATGATAGGATAGGATAGAGGATAGGATAGGACAGAGGATAGCATAGGATAGAGGATAGGATAGGATAGAGGATAGGATAGGATAGAGGATAGGATAGGACAGAGGATAGGATAGGGGATTGGATAGGATAGGATAGAGGATAGGATAGGATAGAAGATAGGTTAGGATAGAGGATAGGATAGGGGATTTGATAGGATAGAGGATAGGATAGGATAGAAGATAGGATAGGATAGAGGATAGGATAGGATAGAGGATAGGATAGGATAGAGGATAGGATAGGACAGAGGATAGCATAGGATAGAGGATAGGATAGGATAGAGGATAGGATAGGATAGAGGATAGGATAGGATAGAGCATATTATAGGATAGAGGATAGGATAGGATAGAGGATAGGATAGGATAGAGGACTGGATAGAGGATAGAATAGGATAGAAGATAGGATAGGATAGAGGATAGGATAGGATAGAGGATAGTATAGGGGATTTGATAGGATAGAGGATAGGATAGGATAGAAGATAGTATAGGATAGAGGATTGGATCGGATAGAGGATAGGATAGGATAGAGAATAGGATAGGATAGAGGATAGGATAGGATAGAAGATAGGATAGGATAGAGGATAGGATAGGATAGAGGATAGGATAGGATAGGATAGAGGATAGGATAGGATAGAGGATAGGATAGGACAGTGGATTTGATAGGATAGAGGATAGGATAGGATACAGGAAAGGATAGGATTGAGGATAGGATTGGATACAGGAAAGGATACAATAGAGGATAGGATACGGGATTGTATAGGATAGGATTGAGGATAGGATAGGATAGAGGACAGGATAGGATAGAGGATTGGATATGATACAGGAAAGGATAGGATTGAGGATAGATGATAGGATAGGATAGAGGACTGGATAGGATACAGGATAGGATAGGATAGAGGATAGGATAGGATAGAGGATTGGATAGGATACAGGATAGGATAGGATAGAGGATAGGATAGGGGATTTGATAGGATAGAGGATAGGATAGGATAGAAGATAGGATAGGATAGAGGATAGGATAGGATAGAGGATAGGATACGATAGAGGATAGGATAGGATAGAGGATTAGATAGGACAGAGGATAGGATAGGATAGAGGATAGGATAGGGGATTTGATAGGATAGAGGATAGGATAGGATAGAGGATACGAAAGGATAGCGGATAGGATAGGATAGAGGATAGAATAGGGCAGAGGATAGGATAGGGTATTTGATAGGATAGAGGATAGGATAGGATAGAGGATAGGATAGGATAGAGGATAGGATAGGATTGAGGAACGGATAGGATAGAGGATAGGATAGGATCGAGGATAGGATAGGATAGAGAATAGGATAGGATAGATGATAGGATAGAGGAAAGGATAGGATAGAGAAAAGATTAGGGGATAGGATAGGATAGGGGATACGACAGATGATAGGATAGGATTGAGAATAGGATAGGGGATACGACAGATGATAGGATAGGATTGAGAATAGGATAGGATAGAGGATACGATAGAGTATTGGATAGAGGATAGGATAGGATAGAGAATAGGATAGGATAGAGGATAGGATAGGATAGAGGATAGGATTGGATAGAGGATAGAATAGAGGATAGGATAGGATAGAGGATCGGATAGAGGATATGATAGGATAGAGGATAGGATAGGATAGAGGATTGGATAAGGTAGAGGATAGTATAGGATAGAGGATAGGATAGGATAGAGGATATAATAGGATTGAGGAAAGGATAGGATAGAGGATAGGATAGGATCGAGGATAGGATAGGATAGAGGATAGGATAGGATAGAGGATAGGATATGATAGAGGATAGGATAGGATAGAAAATAGGATAGGACACAGGATAGTATAAGATAGAGTATAGGATAGGATTGAGGATAGGATAGGATAGAGGAAAGGATAGGACAGAGGGTAGGATAGGATAGAGGATGGGCTAGGATAGAGGATACGATAGGATAAAGGATAGGATAAAGGATAGGATAGGATAGGATAGGATAGGATAGAGGATAGGATAGGATAGAGGATAGGATAGAGGATAGGATACAGGATAGGATAGGATTGAGGATAGGATAGGATAGAGGATTGGATAGGATAGAGAATAGGATAGGATAGAGGATAGGATAGGATAGAGGATAGGATAGGATAGAGGATAGGATAGAGGATAGGATAGAGGATATGACAGAGGATAGGATAGAGGATAGGATAGAGGATAGGATAGGATAGAGGATAGGATAGAATAGTGGATAGGATAGGAGAAAGCATAGGATAGGATAGAGGATAGGATAGAGGATAGGATAGAGGATAGGATAGGATAGAGGATAGGATAGAGGATAGGATAGGATAGAGGATAGGATAGGATAGAGGATAGGATAGGATAGAGGATAGGATAGGATAGTGGATAGGATAGGATAGAGGATAGGATACAGGATAGAATAGAGGATAGGATACAGGATAGAATAGAGGATAGGATACAGGATAGAATAGAGGATAGAGGATAGGATAGGGGATTGGATAGGATAGAGGATAGGATAAGTTAGAGGATAGTATAGGATAGAGAATAGGATAGGGGATTGGATAGGATACAGGATAGGATACGATAGAGGATATGATACGATAGAGGATAGCGTAGGATAGGGGATATTATAGGATAGAGGATAGGATAGGATAGAGGATAGGATAGGGGACTGGATAGGATAGAGGATAGGATAGGATAGGATAGGATAGAGGATAGGATAGGATAGAGGATAGGATACAGGATAGGATAGGATTGAGGATAGGATAGGATAGAGGATTGGATAGGATAGAGAATAGGATAGGATAGAGGATAGGATAGGATAGAGGATAGGATAGGATAGAGGATAGGATAGAGGATAGGATAGAGGATAGGATAGAGGATAGGAGAGAGGATAGGATAGGATAGAGGATAGGATAGAATAGAGGATAGGATAGGAGAAAGCATAGGATAGGATAGAGGATAGGATAGAGGATAGGATAGAGGATAGGATAGGATAGAGGATAGGATAGAGGATAGGATAGAGGATAGGATAGGATAGAGGATAGGATAGGATAGAGGATAGGATAGGATAGAGGATAGGATAGGATAGAGGATGGGATAGAGGATAGGATAGGATAGAGGATCGGATAGAGGATAGGATAGGATAGAGGATAGGATAGGATGGAGGATTGGATAAGGTAGAGGATAGTATAGGATAGAGAATAGGATAGGGGATTGGATAGGATACAGGATAGGATACGATAGAGGATATGATACGATAGAGGATAGCGTAGGATAGGGGATATTATAGGATAGAGGATAGGATAATATAGAGTATAGAATAGGATAGAGGATACGGTACAGAATAGGATACATGATTGGATAGGATAGGGGATATTATAGGAAAGAGGAAAGGATAGGATAGAGGATAGGATAGGGGACTGGATAGGATAGAGGATAGGATAGGATAGAGGATAGGATAAGTTAGAGGATAGGATAGGATAGAGTACAGGATGGGGGATTGGATAGGATACAGGATAGGATACGATAGAGGATATGATACGATAGAGGATTGCATAGGATATGGGATATTATAGGATAAAGGATAGGATAGGATAGAGCATAGAATAGGATAGGATAGGATAGAGGATAGAATAGGATAGAGGATAGGATAGAATTGAGGATAGGATAGGATAGAGGATAGGAGACGATAGAGGATATGATAGGATAGAGGATAGGATAGGATAGAGGATAGGATAGGATTGAGGATAGGATAGAATAGTGGATAGGATAGGGGATTGGATAGGATAGAGGATAGCATAGGATAGGATAGAGGATAGGATAGGATAGAGGATAGGATAGGATAGAGGATAGGATAGGATAGAGGATAGGATAGGATAGAGGATAGGATAGGATAGAGGATAGGATAGGATAGAGGATAGGATAGGATAGAGGATAGGATAGGATAGAGGATAGGATAGAGGATTGGATAGGATAGAGGAAAGGATAGGATAGAGGATGGGATAGGGGACTGGATAGGATAGAAGATAGGATAGGATAGAGGATAGGATAAGTTAGAGGATAGGATAGGATAGAGGATAGGATAGAGAATAGGATAGGATAGAGGATAGGATAGGATAGAGGATAGGATTGGATAGAGGATAGAATAGAGGATAGGATAGGATAGAGGATCGGATAGAGGATATGATAGGATAGAGGATAGGATAGGATAGAGGATTGGATATGGTAGAGGATAGTATAGGATAGAGGGTAGGATAGGATAGAGGATATAATAGGATTGAGGAAAGGATAGGATAGAGGATAGGATAGGATAGAGGATAGGATAGGATAGAGGATAGGATAGGATAGAGGATAGGATATGATAGAGGATAGGATAGGATAGAAAATAGGATAGGACAGAGGATAGTATAAGATAGAGTATAGGATAGGATTGAGGATAGAATAGGATAGAGGAAAGGATAGGACAGAGGGTAGGATAGGATAGAGGATGGGCTAGGATAGAGGATACGATAGGATAAAGGATAGGATAGGATAGGATAGGATAGGGGATAGGATAGGATAGAGGATAGGATAGAGGATAGGATACAGGATAGGATAGGATTGAGGATAGGATAGGATAGAGGATTGGGTAGGATAGAGAATAGGATAGGATAGAGGATAGGATAGGATAGATGATAGGATAGGATAGAGGATTGGATAGCATAGAGGATAGAGGATAGGATAGGATACAGGAAGGGATAGGATTGAGTATAGGATTGGATAGAGGATAGGACAGGATAGATGATAGGATAGGATAGAGGATAGGATAGAGGATAGGGTAGAGAATAGGATAGGATAGAGAATAGGAACGGATGGATGATATTATAGGATAGAGGATAGGATATGATAGAGTATACGATATTATAGAGGATAGGATAGGATAGAGGATAGGATAGAGGAAAGGATAGGATAAAGGAAAGGTTAGAGGATAGGATAGGATAGGGGATACGACAGATGATAGGATAGGATTGAGAATAGGATAGGATAGAGGATACGATAGAGTATTGGATAGAGGATAGGATAGGATAGAGAATAGGATAGGATAGAGGATAGGATAGGATAGAGGATAGGATTGGATAGAGGATAGAATAGAGGATAGGATAGGATAGAGGATCGGATAGAGGATATGATAGGATAGAGGATAGGATAGGATAGAGGATTGGATAAGGTAGAGGATAGTATAGGATAGAGGATAGGATAGGATAGAGGATATAATAGGATTGAGGAAAGGATAAGATAGAGGATAGGATAGGATCGAGGATAGGATAGGATAGAGGATAGGATAGGATAGAGGATAGGATAGAGGATAGGATACAGGATAGGATAGGATTGAGGATAGGATAGGATAGAGGATTGGATAGGATAGAGAATAGGATAGGATAGAGGATAGGATAGGATAGAGGATAGGATAGGATAGAGGATAGGATAGAGGATAGGATAGAGGATAGGATAGAGGATAGGATAGAGGATAGGATAGGATAGAGGATAGGATAGAATAGAGGATAGGATAGGATAGAGGATAGGATAGAGGATAGGAAAGGATAGAGGATAGGATAGAGGATAGGATAGAGGATAGGATAGAGGATAGGATAGGATAGAGGATAGGATAGGATAGAGGATAGGATAGGATAGAGGATAGGTTAGAGGATAGGATAGAGAATAGGATAGGATAGAGAATAGGAACGGATGGATGATATTATAGGATAGAGGATAGGATATGATAGAGTATACGATATTATAGAGGATAGGATAGGATAGAGGATAGAATAGGTGATTGGATAGGATAGTGGATAGGATAGGTTCGAGGAATGGATAGGATAGAGAATAGGATAGGATAGATGATAGGATAGAGGAAAGGATAGGATAGAGGAAAGGTTAGAGGATAGGATAGGATAGGGGATACGACAGATGATAGGATAGGATTGAGAATAGGATAGGATAGAGGATACGATAGAGTATTGGATAGAGGATAGGATAGGATAGAGAATAGGATAGGATAGATGATAGGATAGGATAGAGGATAGGATAGGATAGAGAATAGGATAGGATAGATGATAGGATAGGATAGAGGATAGGATTGGATAGAGGATAGAATAGAGGATAGGATAGGATAGATGGTAGGATAGGATAGAGGATAGGATAGGATAGAGGATAGGATAGGATACAGGATAGTATAGGATAGAGGATAGGATAGGATAGAGGATAGGATAGGATAGAGGATAGGATAGGATAGAGGATAGGATAGGATAGAGGATAGGATAGGATAGAGGATATGATAGGATAGAGGATAGGATAGGATAGAGGATAGGATAGGATAGAGGATAGGATAGGATAGAGGATAGGATAGGATAGAGGATAGGATAGGATAGAGGATAGGATAGGATAGAGGATAGGATAGGATAGAGTATAGGATAGGATAGAGGATAGGATAGGATAGAGGATAGGATAGGATAGAGGATAGGATAGGATTGAGGATAGGATAGGATAGAGGATAGGATAGAGGATAGAGGATAGGATAGGATAGAGGATAGGATAGGATAGAGGATAGGATAGGATAGAGGATAGGATAGGATAGAGGATAGGATAGGATAGAGGATAGGATAGGATAGAGGATAGGATAGGATAGAGCATAGGATAGGATAGATGATAGGATAGGATAGAGGATAGGATAGGATAGAGGATAGGATAGGATAGAGGATAGGATACGATAGAGTACAGGATAGAGGATAGGATAGGATAGAGGATAGGATAGGATAGAGGATAGGATAGGGGATTGGATAGGATAGAGGATAGAATAGGATAGAGGATAGGATCGGATCGGATTGAACATAGGATAGGGGATTGGATAGGATAGAGGATAGGATAGGATAGAGGATTGGATAGGATAGAGGATAGGATAGGATAGAGGATAGGTTAGGATAGAGGATAGGATAGGATAGAGGATAGGATAGGATAGAGGATAGGATAGGATAGAGGATAGGATAGGATAGCGGATAGGATAGGATAGAGGATAGAATAGGATAGAGGATAGGATAGGATAGAAGATAGGATAGGATAGAGGGTAGGATAGGATAGAGGATAGCGTAGGATAGAGGATAGGATAGGATAGAGGATAGGATAGGATAGAGCATATTATAGGATAGAGGATAGGATAGGATAGAGGATAGGATAGGATAGAGGATAGGATAGGATAGAGGACTGGATAGAGGATAGAATAGGATAGAAGATAGGATAGGATGGAGGATAGGATAGGATAGGATAGAGGATAGGATAGGATAGAAGATAGGATAGGATAGAGGATAGGATAGGATAGAGGATAGGATAGACGATAGGATAGGATAGAGGATAGGATAGGACAGAGGATAGGATAGGATAGAGGATAGGATAGGGGATTTGATAGGAAAGGATAGAGGATAGGATAGGATAGAGGACAGGATAGGATAGAGGATAGGATAGGATAGAGGATAGGATAGGATAGAGGATAGAATAGGATAGAGGATGGGATAGGACAGAGGATAGGATAGGATAGAGGATAGGATAGGATAGAGGATAGGATAGGATAGGGGATAGGATAGGATACAGGAAAGGATAGGATTGAGGATAGGATTGGATACAGGATAGGATAGAATAGAGGATAGGATACGGGATTGTATAGGATAGGATTGAGGATAGGATTGGATAGAGGACAGGATAGGATAGAGGATTGGATATGATACAGGAAAGGATAGGATTGAGGATAGATGATAGGATAGGATAGAGGATTGGATAGGATACATAATAGGATAGAGGATTGGATAGGATACAGGATAGGATAGGATAGAGGATAGGATAGGATAGAGGATAGGATAGGATAGAGGATAGGATAGGATAGAGCATATTATTGGATAGAGGATAGGATAGGATAGAGGATAGGATAGGATAGAGGACTGGATAGAGGATAGAATAGGATAGAAGATAGGATAGGATAGAGGACAGGATAGGATAGGATAGAGGATAGGATAGGATTGAGGATAGGATTGGATACAGGATAGGATAGAATAGAGGATAGGATACGGGATTGTATAGGATAGGATTGATGATAGGATAGGATAGAGGACAGGATAGGATAGAGGATTGGATATGATACAGGAAAGGATAGGATTGAGGATAGATGATAGGATAGGATAGAGGATTGGATAGGATACAGGATAGGATAGAGGATTGGATAGGATACAGGATAGAATAGGATAGAGGATGGGATAGGACAGAGGATAGGATAGGGGATTTGATAGGATAGAGGATAGGATAGGATAGAAGATAGGATAGGATAGAGGATAGGATAGGATAGAGGATAGGATACGTTAGAGGATAGGATAGGATAGAGGATTAGATAGGACAGAGGATAGGATAGGATAGATGATAGGATAGGGGATTTGATAGGATAGAGGATAGGATAGGATAGAGGATACGATAGGATAGAGGATTGGATAGGATACAGGATAGGATAGAATAGAGAATAGGATAGGGGATTTGATAGGATAGAGGATAGGATAGGATAGAGGATAGGATAGGATAGAGGATAGGATAGGATAGAGGATAGAATAGGATAGAGGATGGGATAGGACAGAGGATAGGATAGGGGATTTGATAGGATAGAGGATAGGATAGGATAGAAGATAGGATAGGATAGAGGATAGGATAGGATAGAGGATAGGATAGGATAGAGGATAGGATAGGATAGAAGATAGGATAGGATAGAGGATAGGATAGGATAGAGGATAGGATAGGATAGAGGATAGGATAGGATAGGGGATAGGATAGGATACAGGAAAGGATAGGATTGAGGATAGGATTGGATACAGGATAGGATAGAATAGAGGATAGGATACGGGATTGTATAGGATAGGATTGATGATAGGATAGGATAGAGGACAGGATAGGATAGAGGATTGGATATGATACAGGAAAGGATAGGATTGAGGATAGATGATAGGATAGGATAGAGGATTGGATAGGATACAGGATAGGATAGAGGATTGGATAGGATACAGGATAGGATAGGATAGAGGATAGGATAGGATAGAGGATTGGATAGGATACAGGATAGGATAGGATAGAGGATAGGATAGGGGATTTGATATAATAGAGGATAGGATAGGATAGAAGATAGGATAGGATAGAGGATAGGATAGGATAGAGGATAGGATACGATAGAGGATAGGATAGGATAGAGGATTAGATAGGACAGAGGATAGGATAGGATAGAGGATAGGATAGGGGATTTGATAGGATAGAGGATAGGATAGGATAGAGGATACGATAGGATAGAGGATTGGATAGGATACAGGATAGGATAGAATAGAGAATAGGATAGGGGATTTGATAGGATAGAGGATAGGATAGGATAGAGGATAGGATAGGATAGAGGATAGGATAGGATAGAGGATAGAATAGGATAGAGGATGGGATAGGACAGAGGATAGGATAGGGGATTTGATAGGATAGAGGATAGGATAGGATAGAAGATAGGATAGGATAGAGGATAGGATAGGATAGAGGATAGGATAGGATAGAGGATAGGATAGGATAGGGGATAGGATAGGATACAGGAAAGGATAGGATTGAGGATAGGATTGGATACAGGATAGGATAGAATAGAGGATAGGATACGGGATTGTATAGGATAGGATTGAGGAGAGGATAGGATAGAGGACAGGATAGGATAGAGGATTGGATATGATACAGGAAAGGATAGGATTGAGGATAGATGATAGGATAGGATAGAGGATTGGATAGGATACAGGATAGGATAGAGGATTGGATAGGATACAGGATAGGATAGGATAGAGGATAGGATAGGATAGAGGATTGGATAGGATACAGGATAGGATAGGATAGAGGATAGGATAGGGGATTTGGTAGGATAGAGGATAGGATAGGATAGAAGATAGGATAGGATAGAGGATAGGATAGGATAGAGGATAGGATACGATAGAGGATAGGATAGGATAGAGGATTAGATAGGACAGAGGATAGGATTGGATAGAGGATAGGATAGGGGATTTGATAGGATAGAGGATAGGATAGGATAGAGGATACGAAAGGATAGCGGATAGGATAGGATAGAGGATAGAATAGGGCAGAGGATAGGATAGGGTATTTGATAGGATAGAGGATAGGATAGGATAGAGGATAGGATAGGATAGAGGATAGGATAGGATAGAGGATAGGATTGGATAGAGGATAGAATAGAGGATAGGATAGGATAGAGGATCGGATAGAGGATATGATAGGATAGAGGATAGGATAGGATAGAGGATTGGATAAAGTAGAGGATAGTATAGGATAGAGGATAGGATAGGATAGAGGATATAATAGGATTGAGGAAATTATAGGATAGAGGATAGGATAGGATCGAGGATAGGATAGGATAGAGAATAGGATAGGATAGAGGATAGGATATGATAGAGGATAGGATAGGATAGAAAATAGGATAGGACAGAGGATAGTATAAGATAGAGTATAGGATAGGATTGAGGATAGGATAGGATAGAGGAAAGGATAGGACAGAGGGTAGGATAGGATAGAGGATGGGCTAGGATAGAGGATACGATAGGATAGAGGATAGGATAGAGGATAGGATAGAGGATAGGATAGAGGATAGGATAGAGGATAGGATAGGATAGAGGATAGGATAGAATAGAGGATAGGATAGAGGATAGGATAGAGGATAGGATAGAGGATAGGATAGGATAGAGGATAGGATAGGATAGAGGATAGGATAGAGGATAGGATAGAGGATAGGATAGGATAGAGGATAGGATAGGATAGAGGATAGGATAGGATAGAGGATAGGATAGGATAGAGGATGGGATAGAGGATAGGATAGGATAGAGGATCGGATAGAGGATAGGATAGGATAGAGGATAGGATAGGATGGAGGATTGGATAAGGTAGAGGATAGTATAGGATAGAGGGTAGGATCTGATCGGATAGAACATAGGATAGGGGATTGGATAGGATAGAGGATAGGATAGGATAGAGGATAGGATAGAGGATAGGATAGGATAGGGGATAGGATAGGATAGAGGATAGGATAGGATATAGGATAGGATAGGATAGAGGATAGGATAGGATAGAGGATAGGATAGGATAGAGGATAGGATAGGATAGATGATAGGATAGGATAGAGGATAGGATAGGATAGAGGATAGGATAGGATAGAGGATAGGATAGGATAGAGTATAGGATAGGATAGAGGATAGGATAGGATAGAGGATAGGATAGGATATAGGATAGGATAGGATAGAGGATAGGATAGGATAGAGGATAGGATAGGATAGAGGATAGGATAGGATAGAGGATAGGATAGGATAGAGGATAGGATAGGATAGAGTATAGGATAGGATAGAGGATAGGATAGGATAGAGGATAGGATAGGATAGAGGATAGGATAGGATAGAGGATAGGATAGGATAGAGGATAGGATAGGATAGAGGATAGGATAGTATAGAGGATAGGATAGGATAGAGGATAGGATAGGATAGAGGATAGGATAGGATAGTGGATAGGATAGGATACAGGATAGAATAGAGGATAGGATACAGGATAGAATAGAGGATAGAGGATAGGATAGGGGATTGGATAGGATAGAGGATAGGATAAGTTAGAGGATAGTATAGGATAGAGAATAGGATAGGGGATTGGATAGGATACAGGATAGGATACGATAGAGGATATGATACGATAGAGGATAGCGTAGGATAGGGGATATTATAGGATAGAGGATAGGATAATATAGAGTATAGAATAGGATAGAGGATACGGTACAGAATAGGATACATGATTGGATAGGATAGGGGATATTATAGGAAAGAGGAAAGGATAGGATAGAGGATAGGATAGGGGACTGGATAGGATAGAGGATAGGATAGATAGGATAGGATAGAGGATAGGATAGGATAGAGGATAGGATAGAGGATAGGATACAGGATAGGATAGGATTGAGGATAGGATAGGATAGAGGATTGGATAGGATAGAGAATAGGATAGGATAGAGGATAGGATAGGATAGAGGATAGGATAGGATAGAGGATAGGATAGAGGATAGGATAGAGGATAGGATAGAGGATAGGATAGAGGATAGGATAGGATAGAGGATAGGATAGGATAGAGGATAGGATAGAATAGAGGATAGGATAGGAGAAAGCATAGGATAGGATAGAGGATAGGATAGAGGATAGGATAGAGGATAGGATAGGATAGAGGATAGGATAGAGGATAGGATAGAGGATATGATAGGATAGAGGATAGGATAGGATAGAGGATAGGATAGGATAGAGGATAGGATAGGATAGAGGATAGGATAGGATAGAGGATAGGATAGGATAGAGTATAGGATAGGATAGAGGATAGGATAGGATAGAGGATAGGATAGGATAGATGATAGGATAGGATAGAGGATAGGATAGGATAGAGGATATTATAGGATAGAGGATAGGATAATATAGAGTATAGAATAGGATAGAGGATACGGTACAGAATAGGATACATGATTGGATAGGATAGGGGATATTATAGGAAAGAGGAAAGGATAGGATAGAGGATAGGATAGGGGACTGGATAGGATAGAGGATAGGATAGGATAGAGGATAGGATAAGTTAGAGGATAGGATAGGATAGAGTACAGGATAGGGGATTGGATAGGATACAGGATAGGATACGATAGAGGATATGATACGAAAGAGGATTGCATAGGATATGGGATATTATAGGATAAAGGATAGGATAGGACAGAGCATAGAATAGGATAGGATAGGATAGAGGATAGAATAGGATAGAGGATAGGATAGAATTGAGGATAGGATAGGATAGAGGATAGGAGACGATAGAGGATATGATAGGATAGAGGATAGGATAGGATAGAGGATAGGATAGGATTGAGGATAGGATAGAATAGTGGATAGGATAGGGGATTGGATAGGATAGAGGATAGCATAGGATAGGATAGAGGATAGGATAGGATAGAGGATAGGATAGGATAGAGGATAGGATAGGATAGAGGATAGGATAGGATAGAGGATAGGATAGGATAGAGGATAGGATAGGATAGAGGATAGGATAGGATAGAGGATAGGATAGGATAGAGGATAGGATAGGATAGAGGATAGGATAGGATAGAGGATAGGATAGGATAGAGGATTGGATAGGATACAGGATAGGATAGAATAGAGAATAGGATAGGGGATTTGATACGATAGAGGATAGGATAGGATAGAAGATAGGATAGGATAGAGGATAGGATAGGATAGACGATAGGATAGACGATAGGATAGGATAGAGGATAGGATAGACGATAGGATAGGATAGAGGATAGGATAGGACAGAGGATAGGATAGGATAGGGGATTTGATAGGAAAGGATTGAGGATAGGATAGGATAGAGGATAGGATAGGATAGAGGATAGGATAGGATAGAGGATAGGATAGGATACAGGATTGGATAGGATAGAGGATTGCATAGTATAGAGGATAGGATAGGACATAGGATAGGATAGGACAGAGGATAGGATAGGGGATTTGATAGGATAGAGGATAGGATAGGACAGAGGATAGTATAGGGGATTTGATAGGATAGAGGATAGGATAGGATAGAAGATAGTATACGATAGAGGATTGGATCGGATAGAGGATAGGATAGGATAGAGAATAGGATAGGATAGAGGATAGGATAGGATAGAAGACAGGATAGGATAGAGGATTGGATATGATACACGAAAGGATAGGATTGAGGATAGATGATAGGATAGGATAGAGGATTGGATAGGATACAGGATAGGATAGAGGATTGGATAGGATACAGGATAGGATAGGATAGAGCATAGGATAGGATAGAGGATAGGATACGATAGAGGATAGGATAGGATAGAGGATTAGATAGGACAGAGGATAGGATAGGATAGAGGATAGGATAGGGGATTTGATAGGATAGAGGATAGGATAGGATAGAGGATACGATAGGATAGCGGATAGGATAGGATAGAGGATAGAATAGGGCAGAGGATAGGATAGAGTATTTGATAGGATAGAGGATAGGATAGGATAGAGGATAGGACAGGATAGAGGATAGAATAGGATAGAGGATAGGATAGAGGATAGGATAGAGGATATGATAGGATAGAGGATAGGATAGGATAGAGGATAGGATAGGATAGAGGATAGGATAGGATACAGGATAGGATAGGATAGAGGATAGCGTAGGATAGAGGATAGGATAGGATAGAGGATAGGATAGGATAGAAGATAGGATAGGATAGAGGATAGGATAGGGGATTTGATAGGATAGAGGATAGGATAGGATAGAAGATAGGATAGGATAGAGGATAGGATAGGATAGAGGATAGGATGGGATAGAGGATAGGATAGGACGGAGGATAGCATAGGATAGAGGATAGGATAGGATAGAGGATAGGATGGGATAGAGGATAGAATAGTATAGAGGATAGGATAGGATAGAAGATAGGATAGGATAGAGGGTAGGATAGGATAGAGGATAGCGTAGGATAGAGGATAGGATAGGATAGAAGATAGGATAGGATAGAGGGTAGGATAGGATAGAGGATAGCGTAGGATAGAGGATAGGATAGGATAGAGGATAGGATAGGATAGAGGATATTATAGGATAGAGGATAGGATAATATAGAGTATAGAATAGGATAGAGGATACGGTACAGAATAGGATACATGATTGGATAGGATAGGGGATATTATAGGAAAGAGGAAAGGATAGGATAGAGGATAGGATAGGGGACTGGATAGGATAGAGGATAGGATAGGATAGAGGATAGGATAAGTTAGAGGATAGGATAGGATAGAGTACAGGATAGGGGATTGGATAGGATACAGGATAGGATACGATAGAGGATATGATACGAAAGAGGATTGCATAGGATATGGGATATTATAGGATAAAGGATAGGATAGGACAGAGCATAGAATAGGATAGGATAGGATAGAGGATAGAATAGGATAGAGGATAGGATAGAATTGAGGATAGGATAGGATAGAGGATAGGAGACGATAGAGGATATGATAGGATAGAGGATAGGATAGGATAGAGGATAGGATAGGATTGAGGATAGGATAGAATAGTGGATAGGATAGGGGATTGGATAGGCTAGAGGATAGCATAGGATAGGATAGAGGATAGGATAGGATAGAGGATAGGATAGGATAGAGGATAGGATAGGATAGAGGATAGGATAGGATAGAGGATAGGATAGGATAGAGGATAGGATAGGATAGAGGATAGGATAGGATAGAGGATAGGATAGGATAGAGGATAGGATAGGATAGAGGATAGGATAGGATAGAGGATAGGATAGGATAGAGGATTGGATAGGATACAGGATAGGATAGAATAGAGAATAGGATAGGGGATTTGATACGATAGAGGATAGGATAGGATAGAAGATAGGATAGGATAGAGGATAGGATAGGATAGACGATAGGATAGACGATAGGATAGGATAGAGGATAGGATAGACGATAGGATAGGATAGAGGATAGGATAGGACAGAGGATAGGATAGGATAGGGGATTTGATAGGAAAGGATTGAGGATAGGATAGGATAGAGGATAGGATAGGATAGAGGATAGGATAGGATAGAGGATAGGATAGGATACAGGATTGGATAGGATAGAGGATTGCATAGTATAGAGGATAGGATAGGACATAGGATAGGATAGGACAGAGGATAGGATAGGGGATTTGATAGGATAGAGGATAGGATAGGACAGAGGATAGTATAGGGGATTTGATAGGATAGAGGATAGGATAGGATAGAAGATAGTATACGATAGAGGATTGGATCGGATAGAGGATAGGATAGGATAGAGAATAGGATAGGATAGAGGATAGGATAGGATAGAAGACAGGATAGGATAGAGGATTGGATATGATACACGAAAGGATAGGATTGAGGATAGATGATAGGATAGGATAGAGGATTGGATAGGATACAGGATAGGATAGAGGATTGGATAGGATACAGGATAGGATAGGATAGAGGATAGGATAGGATAGAGGATAGGATACGATAGAGGATAGGATAGGATAGAGGATTAGATAGGACAGAGGATAGGATAGGATAGAGGATAGGATAGGGGATTTGATAGGATAGAGGATAGGATAGGATAGAGGATACGATAGGATAGCGGATAGGATAGGATAGAGGATAGAATAGGGCAGAGGATAGGATAGAGTATTTGATAGGATAGAGGATAGGATAGGATAGAGGATAGGACAGGATAGAGGATAGAATAGGATAGAGGATAGGATAGAGGATAGGATAGAGGATATGATAGGATAGAGGATAGGATAGGATAGAGGATAGGATAGGATAGAGGATAGGATAGGATACAGGATAGGATAGGATAGAGGATAGCGTAGGATAGAGGATAGGATAGGATAGAGGATAGGATAGGATAGAAGATAGGATAGGATAGAGGATAGGATAGGGGATTTGATAGGATAGAGGATAGGATAGGATAGAAGATAGGATAGGATAGAGGATAGGATAGGATAGAGGATAGGATGGGATAGAGGATAGGATAGGACGGAGGATAGCATAGGATAGAGGATAGGATAGGATAGAGGATAGGATGGGATAGAGGATAGAATAGTATAGAGGATAGGATAGGATAGAAGATAGGATAGGATAGAGGGTAGGATAGGATAGAGGATAGCGTAGGATAGAGGATAGGATAGGATAGAAGATAGGATAGGATAGAGGGTAGGATAGGATAGAGGATAGCGTAGGATAGAGGATAGGATAGGATAGAGGATAGGATAGGATAGAGCATATTATAGGATAGAGGATAGGATAGGATAGAGGATAGGATAGGATAGAGGATAGGATAGGATAGAGGATAGGATAGGATAGAGGACAGGATAGGATAGAGGATTGGATAGGATACAGGATAGGATAGAATAGAGAATAGGATAGGGGATTTGATAGGATAGAGGATAGGATAGGATAGAAGATAGGATAGGATAGAGGATAGGATAGGATAGAGGATAGGATAGACGATAGGATAGGATAGAGGATAGGATAGACGATAGGACAGGATAGAGGATAGGATAGGACAGAGGATAGGATAGGATAGGGGATTTGATAGGAAAGGATTGAGGATAGGATAGGATAGAGGATAGGATAGGATAGAGGATAGGATAGGATAGAGGATAGGATAGGATACAGGATTGGATAGGATAGAGGATTGCATAGTATAGAGGATAGGATAGGACAGAGGATAGGATAGGACAGAGGATAGGATAGGGGATTTGATAGGATAGAGGATAGGATAGGACAGAGGATAGTATAGGGGATTTGATAGGATAGAGGATAGGATAGGATAGAAGATAGTATACGATAGAGGATTGGATCGGATAGAGGATAGGATAGGATAGAGAATAGGATAGGATAGAGGATAGGATAGGATAGAGGATAGGATACGATAGAGGATAGGATAGGATAGAGGATTAGATAGGACAGAGGATAGGATAGGATAGAGGATAGGATAGGGGATTTGATAGGATAGAGGATAGGATAGGATAGAGGATACGATAGGATAGCGGATAGGATAGGATAGAGGATAGAATAGGGCAGAGGATAGGATAGAGTATTTGATAGGAAAGAGGATAGGATAGGATAGAGGATAGGATAGGATAGAGGATAGAATAGGATAGAGGATAGGATAGACGATAGGATAGGATAGAGGATAGGATAGGACAGAGGATAGGATAGGATAGAGGATGGGATAGAGGATAGGATAGGATAGAGGATCGGATAGAGGATAGGATAGGATAGAGGATAGGATAGGATGGAGGATTGGATAAGGTAGAGGATAGTATAGGATAGAGGGTAGGATCTGATCGGATAGAACATAGGATAGGGGATTGGATAGGATAGAGGATAGGATAGGATAGAGGATAGGATAGAGGATAGGATAGGATAGAGGATAGGATAGGATAGAGGATAGGATAGGATATAGGATAGGATAGGATAGAGGATAGGATAGGATAGAGGATAGGATAGGATAGAGGATAGGATAGGATAGATGATAGGATAGGATAGAGGATAGGATAGGATAGAGGATAGGATAGGATAGAGGATAGGATAGGATAGAGTATAGGATAGGATAGAGGATAGGATAGGATAGAGGATAGGATAGGATATAGGATAGGATAGGATAGAGGATAGGATAGGATAGAGGATAGGATAGGATAGAGGATAGGATAGGATAGAGGATAGGATAGGATAGAGGATAGGATAGGATAGAGTATAGGATAGGATAGAGGATAGGATAGGATAGAGGATAGGATAGGATAGAGGATAGGATAGGATAGAGGATAGGATAGGATAGAGGATAGGATAGGATAGAGGATAGGATAGTATAGAGGATAGGATAGGATAGAGGATAGGATAGGATAGAGGATAGGATAGGATAGTGGATAGGATAGGATACAGGATAGAATAGAGGATAGGATACAGGATAGAATAGAGGATAGAGGATAGGATAGGGGATTGGATAGGATAGAGGATAGGATAAGTTAGAGGATAGTATAGGATAGAGAATAGGATAGGGGATTGGATAGGATACAGGATAGGATACGATAGAGGATATGATACCATAGAGGATAGCGTAGGATAGGGGATATTATAGGATAGAGGATAGGATAATATAGAGTATAGAATAGGATAGAGGATACGGTACAGAATAGGATACATGATTGGATAGGATAGGGGATATTATAGGAAAGAGGAAAGGATAGGATAGAGGATAGGATAGGGGACTGGATAGGATAGAGGATAGGATAGGATAGGATAGGATAGAGGATAGGATAGGATAGAGGATAGGATAGAGGATAGGATACAGGATAGGATAGGATTGAGGATAGGATAGGATAGAGGATTGGATAGGATAGAGAATAGGATAGGATAGAGGATAGGATAGGATAGAGGATAGGATAGGATAGAGGATAGGATAGAGGATAGGATAGAGGATAGGATAGAGGATAGGATAGAGGATAGGATAGGATAGAGGATAGGATAGGATAGAGGATAGGATAGAATAGAGGATAGGATAGGAGAAAGCATAGGATAGGATAGAGGATAGGATAGAGGATAGGATAGAGGATAGGATAGGATAGAGGATAGGATAGAGGATAGGATAGAGGATATGATAGGATAGAGGATAGGATAGGATAGAGGATAGGATAGGATAGAGGATAGGATAGGATAGAGGATAGGATAGGATAGAGTATAGGATAGGATAGAGGATAGGATAGGATAGAGGATAGGATAGGATAGATGATAGGATAGGATAGAGGATAGGATAGGATAGAGGATATTATAGGATAGAGGATAGGATAATATAGAGTATAGAATAGGATAGAGGATACGGTACAGAATAGGATACATGATTGGATAGGATAGGGGATATTATAGGAAAGAGGAAAGGATAGGATAGAGGATAGGATAGGGGACTGGATAGGATAGAGGATAGGATAGGATAGAGGATAGGATAAGTTAGAGGATAGGATAGGATAGAGTACAGGATAGGGGATTGGATAGGATACAGGATAGGATACGATAGAGGATATGATACGAAAGAGGATTGCATAGGATATGGGATATTATAGGATAAAGGATAGGATAGGACAGAGCATAGAATAGGATAGGATAGGATAGAGGATAGAATAGGATAGAGGATAGGATAGAATTGAGGATAGGATAGGATAGAGGATAGGAGACGATAGAGGATATGATAGGATAGAGGATAGGATAGGATAGAGGATAGGATAGGATTGAGGATAGGATAGAATAGTGGATAGGATAGGGGATTGGATAGGATAGAGGATAGCATAGGATAGGATAGAGGATAGGATAGGATAGAGGATAGGATAGGATAGAGGATAGGATAGGATAGAGGATAGGATAGGATAGAGGATAGGATAGGATAGAGGATAGGATAGGATAGAGGATAGGATAGGATAGAGGATAGGATAGGATAGAGGATAGGATAGGATAGAGGATAGGATAGGATAGAGGATAGGATAGGATAGAGGATTGGATAGGATACAGGATAGGATAGAATAGAGAATAGGATAGGGGATTTGATACGATAGAGGATAGGATAGGATAGAAGATAGGATAGGATAGAGGATAGGATAGGATAGACGATAGGATAGACGATAGGATAGGATAGAGGATAGGATAGACGATAGGATAGGATAGAGGATAGGATAGGACAGAGGATAGGATAGGATAGGGGATTTGATAGGAAAGGATTGAGGATAGGATAGGATAGAGGATAGGATAGGATAGAGGATAGGATAGGATAGAGGATAGGATAGGATACAGGATTGGATAGGATAGAGGATTGCATAGTATAGAGGATAGGATAGGACATAGGATAGGATAGGACAGAGGATAGGATAGGGGATTTGATAGGATAGAGGATAGGATAGGACAGAGGATAGTATAGGGGATTTGATAGGATAGAGGATAGGATAGGATAGAAGATAGTATACGATAGAGGATTGGATCGGATAGAGGATAGGATAGGATAGAGAATAGGATAGGATAGAGGATAGGATAGGATAGAAGACAGGATAGGATAGAGGATTGGATATGATACACGAAAGGATAGGATTGAGGATAGATGATAGGATAGGATAGAGGATTGGATAGGATACAGGATAGGATAGAGGATTGGATAGGATACAGGATAGGATAGGATAGAGGATAGGATAGGATAGAGGATAGGATACGATAGAGGATAGGATAGGATAGAGGATTAGATAGGACAGAGGATAGGATAGGATAGAGGATAGGATAGGGGATTTGATAGGATAGAGGATAGGATAGGATAGAGGATACGATAGGATAGCGGATAGGATAGGATAGAGGATAGAATAGGGCAGAGGATAGGATAGAGTATTTGATAGGATAGAGGATAGGATAGGATAGAGGATAGGACAGGATAGAGGATAGAATAGGATAGAGGATAGGATAGAGGATAGGATAGAGGATATGATAGGATAGAGGATAGGATAGGATAGAGGATAGGATAGGATAGAGGATAGGATAGGATACAGGATAGGATAGGATAGAGGATAGCGTAGGATAGAGGATAGGATAGGATAGAGGATAGGATAGGATAGAAGATAGGATAGGATAGAGGATAGGATAGGGGATTTGATAGGATAGAGGATAGGATAGGATAGAAGATAGGATAGGATAGAGGATAGGATAGGATAGAGGATAGGATGGGATAGAGGATAGGATAGGACGGAGGATAGCATAGGATAGAGGATAGGATAGGATAGAGGATAGGATGGGATAGAGGATAGAATAGTATAGAGGATAGGATAGGATAGAAGATAGGATAGGATAGAGGGTAGGATAGGATAGAGGATAGCGTAGGATAGAGGATAGGATAGGATAGAAGATAGGATAGGATAGAGGGTAGGATAGGATAGAGGATAGCGTAGGATAGAGGATAGGATAGGATAGAGGATAGGATAGGATAGAGCATATTATAGGATAGAGGATAGGATAGGATAGAGGATAGGATAGGATAGAGGATAGGATAGGATAGAGGATAGGATAGGATAGAGGACAGGATAGGATAGAGGATTGGATAGGATACAGGATAGGATAGAATAGAGAATAGGATAGGGGATTTGATAGGATAGAGGATAGGATAGGATAGAAGATAGGATAGGATAGAGGATAGGATAGGATAGAGGATAGGATAGACGATAGGATAGGATAGAGGATAGGATAGACGATAGGACAGGATAGAGGATAGGATAGGACAGAGGATAGGATAGGATAGGGGATTTGATAGGAAAGGATTGAGGATAGGATAGGATAGAGGATAGGATAGGATAGAGGATAGGATAGGATAGAGGATAGGATAGGATAGAGGATAGGATAGGATACAGGATTGGATAGGATAGAGGATTGCATAGTATAGAGGATAGGATAGGACAGAGGATAGGATAGGACAGAGGATAGGATAGGGGATTTGATAGGATAGAGGATAGGATAGGACAGAGGATAGTATAGGGGATTTGATAGGATAGAGGATAGGATAGGATAGAAGATAGTATACGATAGAGGATTGGATCGGATAGAGGATAGGATAGGATAGAGAATAGGATAGGATAGAGGATAGGATAGGATAGAGGATAGGATACGATAGAGGATAGGATAGGATAGAGGATTAGATAGGACAGAGGATAGGATAGGATAGAGGATAGGATAGGGGATTTGATAGGATAGAGGATAGGATAGGATAGAGGATACGATAGGATAGCGGATAGGATAGGATAGAGGATAGAATAGGGCAGAGGATAGGATAGAGTATTTGATAGGAAAGAGGATAGGATAGGATAGTGGATAGGATAGGATAGAGGATAGAATAGGATAGAGGATAGGATAGACGATAGGATAGGATAGAGGATAGGATAGGACAGAGGATAGGATAAGATAGAGGATAGGATAGGGGTTTGATAGGAAAGGATAGAGGATAGGATAGGATAGAGGATAGGATGGGATAGAGGATAGGATAGGACGGAGGATAGCATAGGATAGAGGATAGGATAGGATAGAGGATAGGATGGGATAGAGGATAGAATAGTATAGAGGATAGGATAGGATAGAAGATAGGATAGGATAGAGGGTAGGATAGGATAGAGGATAGCGTAGGATAGAGGATAGGATAGGATAGAGGATAGGATAGGATAGAGCATATTATAGGATAGAGGATAGGATAGGATAGAGGATAGGATAGGATAGAGGATAGGATAGGATAGAGGATAGGATAGGATAGAGGATAGGATAGGACAGAGGATAGCATAGGATAGAGGATAGGATAGGATAGAGGATAGGATGGGATAGAGGATAGAATAGGATAGAGGATAGGATAGGATAGAAGATAGGATAGGATAGAGGGTAGGATAGGATAGAGGATAGCGTAGGATAGAGGATAGGATAGGATAGAAGATAGGATAGGATAGAGGGTAGGATAGGATAGAGGATAGCGTAGGATAGAGGATAGGATAGGATAGAGGATAGGATAGGATAGAGCATATTATAGGATAGAGGATAGGATAGGATAGAGGATAGGATAGGATAGAGGATAGGATAGGATAGAGGATAGGATAGGATAGAGGACAGGATAGGATAGAGGATTGGATAGGATACAGGATAGGATAGAATAGAGAATAGGATAGGGGATTTGATAGGATAGAGGATAGGATAGGATAGAAGATAGGATAGGATAGAGGATAGGATAGGATAGAGGATAGGATAGACGATAGGATAGGATAGAGGATAGGATAGACGATAGGACAGGATAGAGGATAGGATAGGACAGAGGATAGGATAGGATAGGGGATTTGATAGGAAAGGATTGAGGATAGGATAGGATAGAGGATAGGATAGGATAGAGGATAGGATAGGATAGAGGATAGGATAGGATACAGGATTGGATAGGATAGAGGATTGCATAGTATAGAGGATAGGATAGGACAGAGGATAGGATAGGACAGAGGATAGGATAGGGGATTTGATAGGATAGAGGATAGGATAGGACAGAGGATAGTATAGGGGATTTGATAGGATAGAGGATAGGATAGGATAGAAGATAGTATACGATAGAGGATTGGATCGGATAGAGGATAGGATAGGATAGAGAATAGGATAGGATAGAGGATAGGATAGGATAGAGGATAGGATACGATAGAGGATAGGATAGGATAGAGGATTAGATAGGACAGAGGATAGGATAGGATAGAGGATAGGATAGGGGATTTGATAGGATAGAGGATAGGATAGGATAGAGGATACGATAGGATAGCGGATAGGATAGGATAGAGGATAGAATAGGGCAGAGGATAGGATAGAGTATTTGATAGGAAAGAGGATAGGATAGGATAGAGGATAGGATAGACGATAGGATAGGATAGAGGATAGGATAGGACAGAGGATAGGATAAGATAGAGGATAGGATAGGGGTTTGATAGGAAAGGATAGAGGATAGGATAGGATAGAGGATAGGATGGGATAGAGGATAGGATAGGACGGAGGATAGCATAGGATAGAGGATAGGATAGGATAGAGGATAGGATGGGATAGAGGATAGAATAGTATAGAGGATAGGATAGGATAGAAGATAGGATAGGATAGAGGGTAGGATAGGATAGAGGATAGCGTAGGATAGAGGATAGGATAGGATAGAGGATAGGATAGGATAGAGCATATTATAGGATAGAGGATAGGATAGGATAGAGGATAGGATAGGATAGAGGATAGGATAGGATAGAGGATAGGATAGGATAGAGGATAGGATAGGACAGAGGATAGCATAGGATAGAGGATAGGATAGGATAGAGGATAGGATGGGATAGAGGATAGAATAGGATAGAGGATAGGATAGGATAGAAGATAGGATAGGATAGAGGGTAGGATAGGATAGAGGATAGCGTAGGATAGAGGATAGGATAGGATAGAAGATAGGATAGGATAGAGGGTAGGATAGGATAGAGGATAGCGTAGGATAGAGGATAGGATAGGATAGAGGATAGGATAGGATAGAGCATATTATAGGATAGAGGATAGGATAGGATAGAGGATAGGATAGGATAGAGGATAGGATAGGATAGAGGATAGGATAGGATAGAGGACAGGATAGGATAGAGGATTGGATAGGATACAGGATAGGATAGAATAGAGAATAGGATAGGGGATTTGATAGGATAGAGGATAGGATAGGATAGAAGATAGGATAGGATAGAGGATAGGATAGGATAGAGGATAGGATAGACGATAGGATAGGATAGAGGATAGGATAGACGATAGGACAGGATAGAGGATAGGATAGGACAGAGGATAGGATAGGATAGGGGATTTGATAGGAAAGGATTGAGGATAGGATAGGATAGAGGATAGGATAGGATAGAGGATAGGATAGGATAGAGGATAGGATAGGATACAGGATTGGATAGGATAGAGGATTGCATAGTATAGAGGATAGGATAGGACAGAGGATAGGATAGGACAGAGGATAGGATAGGGGATTTGATAGGATAGAGGATAGGATAGGACAGAGGATAGTATAGGGGATTTGATAGGATAGAGGATAGGATAGGATAGAAGATAGTATACGATAGAGGATTGGATCGGATAGAGGATAGGATAGGATAGAGAATAGGATAGGATAGAGGATAGGATAGGATAGAGGATAGGATACGATAGAGGATAGGATAGGATAGAGGATTAGATAGGACAGAGGATAGGATAGGATAGAGGATAGGATAGGGGATTTGATAGGATAGAGGATAGGATAGGATAGAGGATACGATAGGATAGCGGATAGGATAGGATAGAGGATAGAATAGGGCAGAGGATAGGATAGAGTATTTGATAGGAAAGAGGATAGGATAGGATAGAGGATAGGATAGGATAGAGGATAGAATAGGATAGAGGATAGGATAGACGATAGGATAGGATAGAGGATAGGATAGGACAGAGGATAGGATAAGATAGAGGATAGGATAGGGGTTTGATAGGAAAGGATAGAGGATAGGATAGGATAGAGGATAGGATGGGATAGAGGATAGGATAATACGGAGGATAGCATAGGATAGAGGATAGGATAGGATAGAGGATAGGATGGGATAGAGGATAGAATAGTATAGAGGATAGGATAGGATAGAAGATAGGATAGGATAGAGGGTAGGATAGGATAGAGGATAGCGTAGGATAGAGGATAGGATAGGATAGAGGATAGGATAGGATAGAGCATATTATAGGATAGAGGATAGGATAGGATAGAGGATAGGATAGGATAGAGGATAGGATAGGATAGAGGATAGGATAGGATAGAGGATAGGATAGGACAGAGGATAGCATAGGATAGAGGATAGGATAGGATAGAGGATAGGATGGGATAGAGGATAGAATAGGATAGAGGATAGGATAGGATAGAAGATAGGATAGGATAGAGGGTAGGATAGGATAGAGGATAGCGTAGGATAGAGGATAGGATAGGATAGAGGATAGGATTGGATAGAGCATATTATAGGATAGAGGATAGGATAGGATAGAGGATAGGATAGGATAGAGGATAGGATAGGATAGAGGACTGGATAGAGGATAGAATAGGATAGAAGATAGGATAGGATAGAGGATAGGATAGGATAGGATAGAGGATAGGATAGGATAGAGGATTGGATAGGACACAGGATAGAATAGAATAGAGAATAGGATAGGGGATTTGATAGCATAGAGGATAGGATAGGATAGAAGATAGGATAGGATAGAGCATATTATAGGATAGAGGATAGGATAGGATAGAGGATAGGATAGGATAGAGGATAGGATAGGATAGAGGATAGGATAGGATAGAGGATAGGATAGGACAGAGGATAGCGTAGGATAGAGGATAGGATAGGATAGAGGATAGGATAGGATAGAGCATATTATAGGATAGAGGATAGGATAGGATAGAGGATAGGATAGGATAGAGGATAGGATAGGATAGAGGATAGGATAGGATAGAGGATAGGATAGGACAGAGGATAGCATAGGATAGAGGATAGGATAGGATAGAGGATAGGATGGGATAGAGGATAGAATAGGATAGAGGATAGGATAGGATAGAAGATAGGATAGGATAGAGGGTAGGATAGGATAGAGGATAGCGTAGGATAGAGGATAGGATAGGATAGAGGATAGGATTGGATAGAGCATATTATAGGATAGAGGATAGGATAGGATAGAGGATAGGATAGGATAGAGGATAGGATAGGATAGAGGACTGGATAGAGGATAGAATAGGATAGAAGATAGGATAGGATAGAGGATAGGATAGGATAGGATAGAGGATAGGATAGGATAGAGGATTGGATAGGACACAGGATAGAATAGAATAGAGAATAGGATAGGGGATTTGATAGCATAGAGGATAGGATAGGATAGAAGATAGGATAGGATAGAGGATAGGATAGGATAGAGGATAGGATAGGATAGAGGATAGGATAGGATAGAGGATAGGATAGGATAGAGGATAGAATAGGATAGAGGATGGGATAGGACAGAGGATAGGATAGGGGATTTGATAGGAAAGGATAGAGGATAGGATAGGATAGAGGACAGGGTAGGATAGAGGATAGGATAGGATAGAGGATAGGATAGGATAGAGGATAGAATAGGATAGAGGATGGGATAGGACAGAGGATAGGATAGGGGATTTGATAGGATAGCGGATAGGATAGGATAGAAGATAGGATAGGATAGAGGATAGGATAGGATAGAGGATAGGATAGGATAGAGGATAGGATAGGATAGGGGATAGGATAGGATACAGGAAAGGATAGGATTGAGGATAGGATTGGATACAGGATAGGATAGAATAGAGGATAGGATACGGGATTGTATAGGATAGGATTGAGGATAGGATAGGATAGAGGACAGGATAGATTAGAGGATTGGATATGATACAGGAAAGGATAGGATTGAGGATAAATGATAGGATAGGATAGAGGATTGGATAGGATACATAATAGGATAGAGGATTGGATAGGATACAGGATAGGATAGGATAGAGGATAGGATAGGATAGAGGATAGGATAGGATAGAGCATATTATAGGATAGAGGATAGGATAGGATAGAGGATAGGATAGGATAGAGGACTGGATAGAGGATAGAATAGGATAAAGATAGGATAGGATAGAGGATAGGATAGGATAGGATAGAGGATAGGATAGGATAGAGGATTGGATAGGACACAGGATAGGATAGAATAGAGAATAGGATAGGGGATTTGATAGCATAGAGGATAGGATAGGATAGAAGATAGGATAGGATAGAGGACAGGATAGGATAGAGGATAGGATAGGATAGGATAGAGGATAGAATAGGATAGAGGATGGGATAGGACAGAGGATAGGATAGGGGATTTGATAGGATAGAGGATAGGATAGGATAGAGGATTGGATAGGATACAGGATAGGATAGAGGATAGGATAGGATAGAGGATAGGATAGGATAGAGGACTGAATAGAGGATAGAATAGGATAGAAGATAGGATAGGATAGAGGATAGGATAGGATAGAGGATAGGATAGACGATAGGATAGGATAGAGGATAGGATAGGACAGAGGATAGGATAGGATAGAGGATAGGATAGGGGATTTGATAGGAAAGGATAGAGGATAGGATAGGATAGAGGACAGGATAGGATAGAGGATAGGATAGGATAGAGGATAGGATAGGATAGAGGATAGAATAGGATAGAGGATGGGATAGGACAGAGGATAGGATAGGGGATTTGATAGGATAGAGGATAGGATAGGATAGAAGATAGGATAGCATAGAGGATAGGATAGGATAGAGGATAGGATAGGATAGAGGATAGGATAGGATAGAGGATTGGATAGGATACATAATAGGATAGAGGATTGGATAGGATACAGGATAGGATAGGATAGAGGATAGGATAGGATAGAGGATAGGATAGGATAGAGCATATTATAGGATAGAGGATAGGATAGGATAGAGGATAGGATAGGATAGAGGACTGGATAGAGGATAGAATAGGATAGAAGATAGGATAGGATAGAGGATAGGATAGGATAGGATAGAGGATAGGAGAGGATAGAGGATTGGATAGGACACAGGATAGGATAGAATAGAGAATAGGATAGGGGATTTGATAGCATAGAGGATAGGATAGAATAGAGAATAGGATAGGGGATTTGATAGCATAGAGGATAGGATAGGATAGAAGATAGGATAGGATAGGGGATTTGATAGGATAGAGGATAGGATAGGATAGAAGATAGGATAGGATAGAGGATAGGATAGGATAGAGGATAGGATAGGATAGAGGATAGGATAGGATAGGGGATAGGATAGGATACAGGAAAGGATAGGATTGAGGATAGGATTGGATACAGGATAGGATAGAATAGAGGATAGGATACGGGATTGTATAGGATAGGATTGATGATAGGATAGGATAGAGGACAGGATAGGATAGAGGATTGGATATGATACAGGAAAGGATAGGATTGAGGATAGATGATAGGATAGGATAGAGGATTGGATAGGATACAGGATAGGATAGAGGATTGGATAGGATACAGGATAGGATAGGATAGAGGATAGGATAGGATAGAGGATTGGATAGGATACAGGATAGGATAGGATAGAGGATAGGATAGGGGATTTGATAGGATAGAGGATAGGATAGGATAGAAGATAGGATAGGATAGAGGATAGGATAGGATAGAGGATAGGATACGATAGAGGATAGGATAGGATAGAGGATTAGATAGGACAGAGGATAGGATAGGATAGAGGATAGGATAGGGGATTTGATAGGATAGAGGATAGGATAGGATAGAGGATACGATAGGATAGAGGATTGGATAGGATACAGGATAGGATAGAATAGAGAATAGGATAGGGGATTTGATAGGATAGAGGATAGGATAGGATAGAGGATAGGATAGGATAGAGGATAGGATAGGATAGAGGATAGAATAGGATAGAGGATGGGATAGGACAGAGGATAGGATAGGGGATTTGATAGGATAGAGGATAGGATAGGATAGAAGATAGGATAGGATAGAGGATAGGATAGGATAGAGGATAGGATAGGATAGAGGATAGGATAGGATAGGGGATAGGATAGGATACAGGAAAGGATAGGATTGAGGATAGGATTGGATACAGGATAGGATAGAATAGAGGATAGGATACGGGATTGTATAGGATAGGATTGAGGATAGGATAGGATAGAGGACAGGATAGGATAGAGGATTGGATATGATACAGGAAAGGATAGGATTGAGGATAGATGATAGGATAGGATAGAGGATTGGATAGGATACAGGATAGGATAGAGGATTGGATAGGATACAGGATAGGATAGGATAGAGGATAGGATAGGATAGAGGATTGGATAGGATACAGGATAGGATAGGATAGAGGATAGGATAGGGGATTTGATAGGATAGAGGATAGGATAGGATAGAAGATAGGATAGGATAGAGGATAGGATAGGATAGAGGATAGGATACGATAGAGGATAGGATAGGATAGGATAGAGGATAGGATAGGGGATTTGATAGGATAGAGGATAGGATAGGTTAGAGGATACGATAGGATAGCGGATAGGATAGGATAGAGGATAGAATAGGGCAGAGGATAGGATAGGGTATTTGATAGGATAGAGGATAGGATAGGATAGAGGATAGGATAGGATAGAGGATAGAATAGGATAGAGGATAGGATAGACGATAGGATAGGATAGAGGATAGGATAGGATAGAGCATATTATAGGATAGAGGATAGGATAGGATAGAGGATAGGATAGGACAGAGGATAGCATAGGATAGAGGATAGGATAGGATAGAGGATAGGATAGGATAGAGGATAGGATAGGACAGAGGATAGGATAGGGGATTGGATAGGATAGGATAGAGGATAGGATAGGATAGAAGATAGGATAGGATAGAGGATAGGATAGGGGATTTGATAGGATAGAGGATAGGATAGGATAGAAGATAGGATAGGATAGAGGATAGGATAGGATAGAGGATAGGATAGGATAGAGGATAGGATAGGACAGAGGATAGCATAGGATAGAGGATAGGATAGGATAGAGGATAGGATAGGATAGAGGATAGGATAGGATAGGATAGAGCATATTATAGGATAGAGGATAGGATAGGATAGAGGATAGGATAGGATAGAGGACTGGATAGAGGATAGAATAGGATAGAAGATAGGATAGGATAGAGGATAGGATAGGATAGAGGATAGTATAGGGGATTTGATAGGATAGAGGATAGGATAGGATAGAAGATAGTATAGGATAGAGGATTGGATCGGATAGAGGATAGGATAGGATAGAGAATAGGATAGGATAGAGGATAGGATAGGATAGAAGATAGGATAGGATAGAGGATAGGATAGGATAGAGGATATGATAGGATAGGATAGAGGATAGGATAGGATAGAGGATAGGATAGGACAGTGGATTTGATAGGATAGAGGATAGGATAGGATACAGGAAAGGATAGGATTGAGGATAGGATTGGATACAGGAAAGGATACAATAGAGGATAGGATACGGGATTGTATAGGATAGGATTGAGGATAGGATAGGATAGAGGACAGGATAGGATAGAGGATTGGATATGATACAGGAAAGGATAGGATTGAGGATAGATGATAGGATAGGATAGAGGATTGGATAGGATACAGGATAGGATAGAGGATTGGATAGGATACAGGATAGGATAGGATAGAGGATAGGATAGGATAGAGGATTGGATAGGATACAGGATAGGATAGGATAGAGCATATTATAGGATAGAGGATAGGATAGGATAGAGGATAGGATAGGATAGAGGATAGGATAGGATAGAGGAGTGAATAGAGGATAGAATAGGATAGAAGATAGGATAGGATAGAGGATAGGATAGGATAGAGGATAGGATAGACGATAGGATAGGATAGAGGATAGGATAGGACATAGGATAGGATAGGATAGAGGATAGGATAGGGGATTTGATAGGAAAGGATAGAGGATAGGATAGGATAGAGGATAGGATAGGATAGAAGATAGGATAGCATAGAGGATAGGATAGGATAGAGGATAGGATAGGATAGAGGATAGGATAGGATAGAGGATTGGATAGGATACATAATAGGATAGAGGATTGGATAGGATACAGGATAGGATAGGATAGAGGATAGGATAGGATAGAGGATAGGATAGGATAGAGCATATTATAGGATAGAGGATAGGATAGGATAGAGGATAGGATAGGATAGAGGACTGGATAGAGGATAGAATAGGATAGAAGATAGGATAGGATAGAGGATAGGATAGGATAGGATAGAGGATAGGATAGGATAGAGGATTGGATAGGACACAGGATAGGATAGAATAGAGAATAGGATAGGGGATTTGATAGCATAGAGGATAGGATAGGATAGAAGATAGGATATGATAGAGGATAGGATAGGATAGAGGATAGGATAGACGATAGGATAGGATAGAGGATAGGATAGGACAGAGGATAGGATAGGATAGAGGATCTAATAGGGGATTTGATAGGAAAGGATAGAGGATAGGATAGGATAGAGGACAGGATAGGATAGAGGATCGGATAGGATAGAGGATAGGATAGGATAGAGGATAGAATAGGATAGAGGATGGGATAGGACAGAGGATAGGATAGGGGATTTGATAGGATAGAGGATAGGATAGGATAGAGGATTAGATAGGACAGAGGATAGGATAGGATAGAGGATAGGATAGGGGATTTGATAGGATAGAGGATAGGATAGGATAGAGGATACGATAGGATAGAGGATTGGATAGGATACAGGATAGGATAGAATAGAGAATAGGATAGGGTATTTGATAGGATAGAGGATAGGATAGGATAGAGGATAGGATAGGATACAGGATAGGATAGGAAAGAGGATAGGATAGGGGATATGATAGGATAGAGGATAGGATAGGATAGAAGATAGGATAGGATAGAGGATAGGATAGGATAGAGGATAGGATACGATAGAGGATAGGATAGGATAGAGGATTAGATAGGACAGAGGATAGGATAGGATAGAGGATAGGATAGGGGATTTGATAGGATAGAGGATAGGATAGGATAGAGGATACGATAGGATAGAGGATTGGATAGGATACAGGATAGGATAGAATAGAGAATAGGATAGGGTATTTGATAGGATAGAGGATAGGATAGGATAGAGGATAGGATAGGATAGAGGATAGGATAGGATAGAGGATAGAATAGGATAGAGGATGGGATAGGACAGAGGATAGGATAGGGGATTTCATAGGATAGAGGATAGGATAGGATAGAAGATAGGATAGGTTAGAGGATAGGATAGGATAGAGGATAGGATAGGATAGAGGATAGGATAGGATAGGGGATAGGATAGGATAGAGGATAGGATAGGATAGAGCATATTATAGGATAGAGGATAGGATAGGATAGAGGATAGGATAGGATAGAGGATAGGATAGGATAGAGGATAGGATAGGATAGAGGATAGGATAGGATAGAGGATAGGATAGACGATAGGATAGGATAGAGGATAGGATAGACGATAGGACAGGATAGAGGATAGGATAGGACAGAGGATAGGATAGGATAGGGGATTTGATAGGAAAGGATTGAGGATAGGATAGGATAGAGGATAGGATAGGATAGAGGATAGGATAGGATAGAGGATAGGATAGGATAGAGAATAGGATAGGATAGAGGATAGGATAGGATAGAGGATAGGATACGATAGAGGATAGGATAGGATAGAGGATTAGATAGCACAGAGGATAGGATAGGATAGAGGATAGGATAGGGGATTTGATAGGATAGAGGATAGGATAGGATAGAGGATACGATAGGATAGCGGATAGGATAGGATAGAGGATAGAATAGGGCAGAGGATAGGATAGAGTATTTGATAGGATAGAGGATAGGATAGGATAGAGGATAGGATAGGATAGAGGATAGAATAGGATAGAGGATAGGATAGACGATAGGATAGGATAGAGGATAGGATAGGACAGAGGATAGGATAAGATAGAGGATAGGATAGGGGTTTGATAGGAAAGGATAGAGGATAGGATAGGATAGAGGATAGGATAGGATAGAGGATAGGATAGGATAGAGGATAGGATAGGATAGAGGATAGGATAGGATAGGATAGAGGATAGGAGAGGATAGAGGATTGGATAGGACACAGGATAGGATAGAATAGAGAATAGGATAGGGGATTTGATAGCATAGAGGATAGGATAGAATAGAGAATAGGATAGGGGATTTGATAGCATAGAGGATAGGATAGGATAGAAGATAGGATAGGATAGGGGATTTGATAGGATAGAGGATAGGATAGGATAGAAGATAGGATAGGATAGAGGATAGGATAGGATAGAGGATAGGATAGGATAGAGGATAGGATAGGATAGGGGATAGGATAGGATACAGGAAAGGATAGGATTGAGGATAGGATTGGATACAGGATAGGATAGAATAGAGGATAGGATACGGGATTGTATAGGATAGGATTGATGATAGGATAGGATAGAGGACAGGATAGGATAGAGGATTGGATATGATACAGGAAAGGATAGGATTGAGGATAGATGATAGGATAGGATAGAGGATTGGATAGGATACAGGATAGGATAGAGGATTGGATAGGATACAGGATAGGATAGGATAGAGGATAGGATAGGATAGAGGATTGGATAGGATACAGGATAGGATAGGATAGAGGATAGGATAGGGGATTTGATAGGATAGAGGATAGGATAGGATAGAAGATAGGATAGGATAGAGGATAGGATAGGATAGAGGATAGGATACGATAGAGGATAGGATAGGATAGAGGATTAGATAGGACAGAGGATAGGATAGGATAGAGGATAGGATACGGGATTTGATAGGATAGAGGATAGGATAGGATAGAGGATACGATAGGATAGAGGATTGGATAGGATACAGGATAGGATAGAATAGAGAATAGGATAGGGGATTTGATAGGATAGAGGATAGGATAGGATAGAGGATAGGATAGGATAGAGGATAGGATAGGATAGAGGATAGAATAGGATAGAGGATGGGATAGGACAGAGGATAGGATAGGGGATTTGATAGGATAGAGGATAGGATAGGATAGAAGATAGGATAGGATAGAGGATAGGATAGGATAGAGGATAGGATAGGATAGAGGATAGGATAGGATAGGGGATAGGATAGGATACAGGAAAGGATAGGATTGAGGATAGGATTGGATACAGGATAGGATAGAATAGAGGATAGGATACGGGATTGTATAGGATAGGATTGAGGATAGGATAGGATAGAGGACAGGATAGGATAGAGGATTGGATATGATACAGGAAAGGATAGGATTGAGGATAGATGATAGGATAGGATAGAGGATTGGATAGGATACAGGATAGGATAGAGGATTGGATAGGATACAGGATAGGATAGGATAGAGGATAGGATAGGATAGAGGATTGGATAGGATACAGGATAGGATAGGATAGAGGATAGGATAGGGGATTTGATAGGATAGAGGATAGGATAGGATAGAAGATAGGATAGGATAGAGGATAGGATAGGATAGAGGATAGGATACGATAGAGGATAGGATAGGATAGGATAGAGGATAGGATAGGGGATTTGATAGGATAGAGGATAGGATAGGTTAGAGGATACGATAGGATAGCGGATAGGATAGGATAGAGGATAGAATAGGGCAGAGGATAGGATAGGGTATTTGATAGGATAGAGGATAGGATAGGATAGAGGATAGGATAGGATAGAGGATAGAATAGGATAGAGGATAGGATAGACGATAGGATAGGATAGAGGATAGGATAGGATAGAGCATATTATAGGATAGAGGATAGGATAGGATAGAGGATAGGATAGGACAGAGGATAGCATAGGATAGAGGATAGGATAGGATAGAGGATAGGATAGGATAGAGGATAGGATAGGACAGAGGATAGGATAGGGGATTGGATAGGATAGGATAGAGGATAGGATAGGATAGAAGATAGGATAGGATAGAGGATAGGATAGGGGATTTGATAGGATAGAGGATAGGATAGGATAGAAGATAGGATAGGATAGAGGATAGGATAGGATAGAGGATAGGATAGGATAGAGGATAGGATAGGACAGAGGATAGCATAGGATAGAGGATAGGATAGGATAGAGGATAGGATAGGATAGAGGATAGGATAGGATAGGATAGAGCATATTATAGGATAGAGGATAGGATAGGATAGAGGATAGGATAGGATAGAGGACTGGATAGAGGATAGAATAGGATAGAAGATAGGATAGGATAGAGGATAGGATAGGATAGAGGATAGTATAGGGGATTTGATAGGATAGAGGATAGGATAGGATACAAGATAGTATAGGATAGAGGATTGGATCGGATAGAGGATAGGATAGGATAGAGAATAGGATAGGATAGAGGATAGGATAGGATAGAAGATAGGATAGGATAGAGGATAGGATAGGATAGAGGATATGATAGGATAGGATAGAGGATAGGATAGGATAGAGGATAGGATAGGACAGTGGATTTGATAGGATAGAGGATAGGATAGGATACAGGAAAGGATAGGATTGAGGATAGGATTGGATACAGGAAAGGATACAATAGAGGATAGGATACGGGATTGTATAGGATAGGATTGAGGATAGGATAGGATAGAGGACAGGATAGGATAGAGGATTGGATATGATACAGGAAAGGATAGGATTGAGGATAGATGATAGGATAGGATAGAGGATTGGATAGGATACAGGATAGGATAGAGGATTGGATAGGATACAGGATAGGATAGGATAGAGGATAGGATAGGATAGAGGATTGGATAGGATACAGGATAGGATAGGATAGAGCATATTATAGGATAGAGGATAGGATAGGATAGAGGATAGGATAGGATAGAGGATAGGATAGGATAGAGGAGTGAATAGAGGATAGAATAGGATAGAAGATAGGATAGGATAGAGGATAGGATAGGATAGAGGATAGGATAGACGATAGGATAGGATAGAGGATAGGATAGGACATAGGATAGGATAGGATAGAGGATAGGATAGGGGATTTGATAGGAAAGGATAGAGGATAGGATAGGATAGAGGATAGGATAGGATAGAAGATAGGATAGCATAGAGGATAGGATAGGATAGAGGATAGGATAGGATAGAGGATAGGATAGGATAGAGGATTGGATAGGATACATAATAGGATAGAGGATTGGATAGGATACAGGATAGGATAGGATAGAGGATAGGATAGGATAGAGGATAGGATAGGATAGAGCATATTATAGGATAGAGGATAGGATAGGATAGAGGATAGGATAGGATAGAGGACTGGATAGAGGATAGAATAGGATAGAAGATAGGATAGGATAGAGGATAGGATAGGATAGGATAGAGGATAGGATAGGATAGGATAGAGGATAGGATAGGATAGAGGATTGGATAGGACACAGGATAGGATAGAATAGAGAATAGGATAGGGGATTTGATAGCATAGAGGATAGGATAGGATAGAAGATAGGATATGATAGAGGATAGGATAGGATAGAGGATAGGATAGACGATAGGATAGGATAGAGGATAGGATAGGACAGAGGATAGGATAGGATAGAGGATAGGATAGGGGATTTGATAGGAAAGGATAGAAGATAGGATAGGATAGAGGACAGGATAGGATAGAGGATCGGATAGGATAGAGGATAGGATAGGATAGAGGATAGAATAGGATAGAGGATGGGATAGGACAGAGGATAGGATAGGGGATTTGATAGGATAGAGGATAGGATAGGATAGAGGATTAGATAGGACAGAGGATAGGATAGGATAGAGGATAGGATAGGGGATTTGATAGGATAGAGGATAGGATAGGATAGAGGATACGATAGGATAGAGGATTGGATAGGATACAGGATAGGATAGAATAGAGAATAGGATAGGGTATTTGATAGGATAGAGGATAGGATAGGATAGAGGATAGGATAGGATACAGGATAGGATAGGAAAGAGGATAGGATAGGGGATATGATAGGATAGAGGATAGGATAGGATAGAAGATAGGATAGGATAGAGGATAGGATAGGATAGAGGATAGGATACGATAGAGGATAGGATAGGATAGAGGATTAGATAGGACAGAGGATAGGATAGGATAGAGGATAGGATAGGGGATTTGATAGGATAGAGGATAGGATAGGATAGAGGATACGATAGGATAGAGGATTGGATAGGATACAGGATAGGATAGAATAGAGAATAGGATAGGGTATTTGATAGGATAGAGGATAGGATAGGATAGAGGATAGGATAGGATAGAGGATAGGATAGGATAGAGGATAGAATAGGATAGAGGATGGGATAGGACAGAGGATAGGATAGGGGATTTAATAGGATAGAGGATAGGATAGGATAGAAGATAGGATAGGTTAGAGGATAGGATAGGATAGAGGATAGGATAGGATAGAGGATAGGATAGGATAGGGGATAGGATAGGATAGAGGATAGGATAGGATAGAGCATATTATAGGATAGAGGATAGGATAGGATAGAGGATAGGATAGGATAGAGGATAGGATAGGATAGAGGATAGGATAGGATAGAGGATAGGATAGGATAGAGGATAGGATAGACGATAGGATAGGATAGAGGATAGGATAGACGATAGGACAGGATAGAGGATAGGATAGGACAGAGGATAGGATATGATAGGGGATTTGATAGGAAAGGATTGAGGATAGGATAGGATAGAGGATAGGATAGGATAGAGGATAGGATAGGATAGAGGATAGGATAGGATAGAGAATAGGATAGGATAGAGGATAGGATAGGATAGAGGATAGGATACGATAGAGGATAGGATAGGATAGAGGATTAGATAGCACAGAGGATAGGATAGGATAGAGGATAGGATAGGGGATTTGATAGGATAGAGGATAGGATAGGATAGAGGATACGATAGGATAGCGGATAGGATAGGATAGAGGATAGAATAGGGCAGAGGATAGGATAGAGTATTTGATAGGATAGAGGATAGGATAGGATAGAGGATAGGATAGGATAGAGGATAGAATAGGATAGAGGATAGGATAGACGATAGGATAGGATAGAGGATAGGATAGGACAGAGGATAGGATAAGATAGAGGATAGGATAGGGGTTTGATAGGAAAGGATAGAGGATAGGATAGGATAGAGGATAGGATAGGATAGAGGATAGGATAGGATAGAGGATAGGATAGGATACAGGATAGGATAGCATAGAGGATAGCGTAGGATAGAGGATAGGATAGGATAGAGGATAGGATAGGATAGAAGATAGGATAGGATAGAGGATAGGATAGGGGATTTGATAGGATAGAGGATAGGATAGGATAGAAGATAGGATAGGATAGAGGATAGGATAGGATAGAGGATAGGATGGGATAGAGGATAGGATAGGACGGAGGATAGCATAGGATAGAGGATAGGATAGGATAGAGGATAGGATGGGATAGAGGATAGAATAGTATAGAGGATAGGATAGGATAGAAGATAGGATAGGATAGAGGGTAGGATAGGATAGAGGATAGCGTAGGATAGAGGATAGGATAGGATAGAGGATAGGATAGGATAGAGCATATTATAGGATAGAGGATAGGATAGGATAGAGGATAGGATAGGATAAAGGATAGGATAGGATAGAGGATAGGATAGGATAGAGGATAGGATAGGACAGAGGATAGCATAGGATAGAGGATAGGATAGGATAGAGGATAGGATGGGATAGAGGATAGAATAGGATAGAGGATAGGATAGGATAGAAGATAGGATAGGATAGAGGGTAGGATAGGATAGAGGATAGCGTAGGATAGAGGATAGGATAGGATAGAGGATAGGATTGGATAGAGCATATTATAGGATAGAGGATAGGATAGGATAGAGGATAGGATAGGATAGAGGATAGGATAGGATAGAGGATAGGATAGGATAGAGGACTGGATAGAGGATAGAATAGGATAGAAGATAGGATAGGATAGAGGATAGGATAGGATAGGATAGAGGATAGGATAGGATAGAGGATTGGATAGGACACAGGATAGGATAGAATAGAGAATAGGATAGGGGATTTGATAGCATAGAGGATAGGATAGGATAGAAGATAGGATAGGATAGAGGATAGGATAGGATAGAGGATAGGATAGGATAGAGGATAGGATAGGATAGAGGATAGGATAGGATAGAGGATAGAATAGGATAGAGGATGGGATAGGACAGAGGATAGGATAGGGGATTTGATAGGAAAGGATAGAGGATAGGATAGGATAGAGGACAGGATAGGATAGAGGATAGGATAGGATAGAGGATAGGATAGGATAGAGGATAGAATAGGATAGAGGATGGGATAGGACAGAGGATAGGATAGGGGATTTGATAGGATAGAGGATAGGATAGGATAGAGGATAGGATAGGATAGGGGATAGGATAGGATACAGGAAAGGATAGGATTGAGGATAGGATTGGATACAGGATAGGATAGAATAGAGGATAGGATAGACGATAGGATAGGATAGAGGATAGGATAGGACAGAGGATAGGATAAGATAGAGGATAGGATAGGGGTTTGATAGGAAAGGATAGAGGATAGGATAGGATAGAGGATAGGATAGGATAGAGGATAGGATAGGATAGAGGATAGGATAGGATACAGGATAGGATAGCATAGAGGATAGCGTAGGATAGAGGATAGGATAGGATAGAGGATAGGATAGGATAGAAGATAGGATAGGATAGAGGATAGGATAGGGGATTTGATAGGATAGAGGATAGGATAGGATAGAAGATAGGATAGGATAGAGGATAGGATAGGATAGAGGATAGGATGGGATAGAGGATAGGATAGGACGGAGGATAGCATAGGATAGAGGATAGGATAGGATAGAGGATAGGATGGGATAGAGGATAGAATAGTATAGAGGATAGGATAGGATAGAAGATAGGATAGGATAGAGGGTAGGATAGGATAGAGGATAGCGTAGGATAGAGGATAGGATAGGATAGAGGATAGGATAGGATAGAGCATATTATAGGATAGAGGATAGGATAGGATAGAGGATAGGATAGGATAGAGGATAGGATAGGATAGAGGATAGGATAGGATAGAGGATAGGATAGGACAGAGGATAGCATAGGATAGAGGATAGGATAGGATAGAGGATAGGATGGGATAGAGGATAGAATAGGATAGAGGATAGGATAGGATAGAAGATAGGATAGGATAGAGGGTAGGATAGGATAGAGGATAGCGTAGGATAGAGGATAGGATAGGATAGAGGATAGGATTGGATAGAGCATATTATAGGATAGAGGATAGGATAGGATAGAGGATAGGATAGGATAGAGGATAGGATAGGATAGAGGATAGGATAGGATAGAGGACTGGATAGAGGATAGAATAGGATAGAAGATAGGATAGGATAGAGGATAGGATAGGATAGGATAGAGGATAGGATAGGATAGAGGATTGGATAGGACACAGGATAGGATAGAATAGAGAATAGGATAGGGGATTTGATAGCATAGAGGATAGGATAGGATAGAAGATAGGATAGGATAGAGGATAGGATAGGATAGAGGATAGGATAGGATAGAGGATAGGATAGGATAGAGGATAGGATAGGATAGAGGATAGAATAGGATAGAGGATGGGATAGGACAGAGGATAGGATAGGGGATTTGATAGGAAAGGATAGAGGATAGGATAGGATAGAGGACAGGATAGGATAGAGGATAGGATAGGATAGAGGATAGGATAGGATAGAGGATAGAATAGGATAGAGGATGGGATAGGACAGAGGATAGGATAGGGGATTTGATAGGATAGAGGATAGGATAGGATAGAGGATAGGATAGGATAGGGGATAGGATAGGATACAGGAAAGGATAGGATTGAGGATAGGATTGGATACAGGATAGGATAGAATAGAGGATAGGATACGGGATTGTATAGGATAGGATTGAGGATAGGATAGGATAGAGGACAGGATAGATTAGAGGATTGGATATGATACAGGAAAGGATAGGATTGAGGATAGATGATAGGATAGGATAGAGGATTGGATAGGATACAGGATAGGATAGAGGATTGGATAGGATACAGGATAGGATAGGATAGAGGATAGGATAGGATAGAGGATTGGATAGGATACAGGATAGGATAGGAAAGAGGATAGGATAGGGGATTTGATAGGATAGAGGATATGATAGGATAGAAGATAGGATAGGATAGAGGATAGGATAGGATAGAGGATAGGATACGATAGAGGATAGGATAGGATAGAGGATTAGATAGGACAGAGGATAGGATAGGATAGAGGATAGGATAGGGGATTTGATAGGATAGAGGATAGGATAGGATAGAGGATACGATAGGATAGAGGATTGGATAGGATACAGGATAGGATAGAATAGAGAATAGGATAGGGTATTTGATAGGATAGAGGATAGGATAGGATAGAGGATAGGATAGGATAGAGGATAGGATAGGATAGAGGATAGAATAGGATAGAGGATGGGATAGGACAGAGGATAGGATAGGGGATTTCATAGGATAGAGGATAGGATAGGATAGAGGATAGGATAGGATAGAGGATAGGATAGGATAGGATAGAGGACAGGATAGATTAGAGGATTGGATATGATACAGGAAAGGATAGGATTGAGGATAGATGATAGGATAGGATAGAGGATTGGATAGGATACATAATAGGATAGAGGATTGGATAGGATACAGGATAGGATAGGATAGAGGATACGATAGGATAGAGGATAGGATAGGATAGAGCATATTATAGGATAGAGGATAGGATAGGATAGAGTATAGGATAGGATAGAGGATAGGATAGGATAGAGGACTGGATAGAGGATAGAGGACTGGATAGAGGATAGAATAGGATAGAAGATAGGATAGGATAGAGGATAGGATAGGATAGGATAGAGGATAGGATAGGATAGAGGATTGGATAGGACACAGGATAGGATAGAATAGAGAATAGGATAGGGGATTTGATAGCATAGAGGATAGGATAGGATAGAAGATAGGATAGGATAGAGGACAGGATAGGATAGAGGATAGGATAGGATAGGATAGAGGATAGAATAGGATAGAGGATGGGATAGGACAGAGGATAGGATAGGGGATTTGATAGGATAGAGGATAGGATAGGATAGAGGATAGGATAGGATAGAGCATATTATAGGATAGAGGATAGGATAGGATAGATGATAGGATAGGATAGAGGATTGGATAGGATACAGGATAGGATAGAGGATAGCATAGGATAGAGGATAGGATAGGATAGAAGATAGGATAGGATAGAGGATAGGATAGGATAGAGGATAGCGTAGGATAGAGGATAGGATAGGATAGAGGATAGGATAGGATAGAAGATAGGATAGGATAGAGGATAGGATAGGGGATTTGATAGGATAGAGGATAGGATAGGATAGAAGATAGGATAGGATAGAGGATAGGATAGGATAGAGGATAGGATAGGATAGAGGATAGGATAGGATAGAGGATAGGATAGGATAGAGGACTGAATAGAGGATAGAATAGGATAGAAGATGGGATAGGACAGAGGATAGGATAGGGGATTTGATAGGATAGAGGATAGGATAGGATAGAAGATAGGATAGGATAGAGGATAGGATAGGATAGAGGATAGGATAGGATAGAGGATAGGATAGGATAGGGGATAGGATAGGATACAGGAAAGGATAGGATTGAGGATAGGATTGGATACAGGATAGTATAGAATAGAGGATAGGATACGGGATTGTATAGGATAGGATTGATGATAGGATAGGATAGAGGACAGGATAGGATAGAGGATTGGATATGATACAGGAAAGGATAGGATTGAGGATAGATGATAGGATAGGATAGAGGATTGGATAGGATACAGGATAGGATAGAGGATTGGATAGGATACAGGATAGGATAGGATAGAGGATAGGATAGGATAGAGGATTGGATAGGATACAGGATAGGATAGGATAGAGGATAGGATAGGGGATTTGATAGGATAGAGGATAGGATAGGATAGAAGATAGGATAGGATAGAGGATAGGATAGGATAGAGGATAGGATACGATAGAGGATAGGATAGGATAGAGGATTAGATAGGACAGAGGATAGGATAGGATAGAGGATAGGATAGGGGATTTGATAGGATAGAGGATAGGATAGGATAGAGGATACGATAGGATAGAGGATTGGATAGGATAGAGGACAGGATAAGATACAGGATAGGATAGGATAGAGGATAGGATAGGATAGAGGATAGAATAGGATAGAGGATGGGATAGGACAGAGGATAGGATAGGGGATTTGATAGGATAGAGGATAGGATAGGATAGAAGATAGGATAGGATAGAGGATAGGATAGGATAGAGGATAGGATACGATAGAGGATAGGATAGGATAGAGGATTAGATAGGACAGAGGATAGGATAGGATAGAGGATAGGATAGGGGATTTGATAGGATAGAGGATAGGATAGGATAGAGGATACGATAGGATAGAGGATTGGATAGGATACAGGATAGGATAGAATAGAGAATAGGATAGGGTATTTGATAGGATAGAGGATAGGATAGGATAGAGGATAGGATAGGATAGAGGATAGGATAGGATAGAGGATAGAATAGGATAGAGGATGGGATAGGACAGAGGATAGGATAGGGGATTTCATAGGATAGAGGATAGGATAGGATAGAAGATAGGATAGGATAGAGGATAGGATAGGATAGAAGATAGGATAGGATAGAGGATAGGATAGGATAGAGGATAGGATAGGATAGAGGATAGGATAGGATAGGATAGAGGACAGGATAGATTAGAGGATTGGATATGATACAGGAAAGGATAGGATTGAGGATAGATGATAGGATAGGATAGAGGATTGGATAGGATACATAATAGGATAGAGGATTGGATAGGATACAGGATAGGATAGGATAGAGGATAGGATAGGATAGAGGATAGGATAGGATAGAGCATATTATAGGATAGAGGATAGGATAGGATAGAGGATAGGATAGGATAGAGGATAGGATAGGATAGAGGACTGGATAGAGGATAGAGGACTGGATAGAGGATAGAATAGGATAGAAGATAGGATAGGATAGAGGATAGGATAGGATAGAGGATTGGATAGGACACAGGATAGGATAGAATAGAGAATAGGATAGGGGATTTGATAGCATAGAGGATAGGATAGGATAGAAGATAGGATAGGATAGAGGACAGGATAGGATAGAGGATAGGATAGGATAGGATAGAGGATAGAATAGGATACAGGATGGGATAGGACAGAGGATAGGATAGGGGATTTGATAGGATAGAGGATAGGATAGGATAGAGGATAGGATAGGATAGAGCATATTATAGGATAGAGGATAGGATAGGATAGATGATAGGATAGGATAGAGGATTGGATAGGATACAGGATAGGATAGAGGATAGCATAGGATAGAGGATAGGATAGGATAGAAGATAGAATAGGATAGAGGATAGGATAGGATAGAGGATAGCGTAGGATAGAGGATAGGATAGGATAGAGGATAGGATAGGATAGAAGATAGGATAGGATAGAGGATAGGATAGGGGATTTGATAGGATAGAGGATAGGATAGGATAGAGGATAGGATAGGATAGAGGATAGGATAGGATAGAGGACTGAATAGAGGATAGAATAGGATAGAAGATAGGATAGGATAGAGGATAGGATAGGATAGAGGATAGGATAGGATAGAGGATAGGATAGACGATAGGATAGGATAGAGGATAGGATAGGACAGAGGATAGGATAGGATAGAGGATAGGATAGGGGATTTGATAGGAAGGGATAGAGGATAGGATAGGATAGAGGACAGGATAAGATACAGGATAGGATAGGATAGAGGATAGGATAGGATAGAGGATAGAATAGGATAGAGGATGGGATAGGACAGAGGATAGGATAGGGGATTTGATAGGATAGAGGATAGGATAGGATAGAAGATAGGATAGCATAGAGGATAGAATAGGATAGAGGATAGGATAGGATAGAGGATAGGATAGGATAGAGGATTGGATAGGATACATAATAGGATAGAGGATTGGATAGGATACAGGATAGGATAGAATAGAGAATAGGATAGGGGATTTGATAGCATAGAGGATAGGATAGGATAGAAGATAGGATAGGATAGAGGATAGGATAGGATAGAGGATAGGATAGACGATAGGATAGGATAGAGGATAGAATAGGATAGAGGATGGGATAGGACAGAGGATAGGATAGGGGATTTGATAGGATAGAGGATAGGATAGGATAGAAGATAGGATAGGATAGAGGATAGGATAGGATAGAGGATAGGATAGGATAGAGGATAGGATAGGATAGGGGATAGGATAGGATACAGGAAAGGATAGGATTGAGGATAGGATTGGATACAGGATAGTATAGAATAGAGGATAGGATACGGGATTGTATAGGATAGGATTGATGATAGGATAGGATAGAGGACAGGATAGGATAGAGGATTGGATATGATACAGGAAAGGATAGGATTGAGGATAGATGATAGGATAGGATAGAGGATTGGATAGGATACAGGATAGGATAGAGGATTGGATAGGATACAGGATAGGATAGGATAGAGGATAGGATAGGATAGAGGATTGGATAGGATACAGGATAGGATAGGATAGAGGATAGGATAGGGGATTTGATAGGATAGAGGATAGGATAGGATAGAAGATAGGATAGGATAGAGGATAGGATAGGATAGAGGATAGGATACGATAGAGGATAGGATAGGATAGAGGATTAGATAGGACAGAGGATAGGATAGGATAGAGGATAGGATAGGGGATTTGATAGGATAGAGGATAGGATAGGATAGAGGATACGATAGGATAGAGGATTGGATAGGATACAGGATAGGATAGAATAGAGAATAGGATAGGGGATTTGATAGGATAGAGGATAGGATAGGATAGAGGATAGGATAGGATAGAGGATAGGATAGGATAGAGGATAGAATAGGATAGAGGATGGGATAGGACAGAGGATAGGATAGGGGATTTGATAGGATAGAGGATAGGATAGGATAGAAGATAGGATAGGATAGAGGATAGGATAGGATAGAGGATAGGATAGGATAGAGGATAGGATAGGATAGGGGATAGGATAGGATACAGGAAAGGATAGGATTGAGGATAGGATTGGATACAGGATAGGATAGAATAGAGGATAGGATACGGGATTGTATAGGATAGGATTGAGGATAGGATAGGATAGAGGACAGGATAGGATAGAGGATTGGATATGATACAGGAAAGGATAGGATTGAGGATAGATGATAGGATAGGATAGAGGATTGGATAGGATACAGGATAGGATAGAGGATTGGATAGGATACAGGATAGGATAGGATAGAGGATAGGATAGGATAGAGGATTGGATAGGATACAGGATAGGATAGGATAGAGGATAGGATAGGGGATTTGATAGGATAGAGGATAGGATAGGATAGAAGATAGGATAGGATAGAGGATAGGATAGGATAGAGGATAGGATACGATAGAGGATAGGATAGGATAGAGGATTAGATAGGACAGAGGATAGGATAGGATAGAGGATAGGATAGGGGATTTGATAGGATAGAGGATAGGATAGGATAGAGGATACGATAGGATAGAGGATTGGATAGGATACAGGATAGGATAGAATAGAGAATAGGATAGGGGATTTGATAGGATAGAGGATAGGATAGGATAGAGGATAGGATAGGATAGAGGATAGGATAGGATAGAGGATAGAATAGGATAGAGGATGGGATAGGACAGAGGATAGGATAGGGGATTTGATAGGATAGAGGATAGGATAGGATAGAAGATAGGATAGGATAGAGGATAGGATAGGATAGAGGATAGGATAGGATAGAGGATAGGATAGGATAGGGGATAGGATAGGATACAGGAAAGGATAGGATTGAGGATAGGATTGGATACAGGATAGGATAGAATAGAGGATAGGATACGGGATTGTATAGGATAGGATTGAGGATAGGATAGGATAGAGGACAGGATAGGATAGAGGATTGGATATGATACAGGAAAGGATAGGATTGAGGATAGATGATAGGATAGGATAGAGGATTGGATAGGATACAGGATAGGATAGAGGATTGGATAGGATACAGGATAGGATAGGATAGAGGATAGGATAGGATAGAGGATTGGATAGGATACAGGATAGGATAGGATAGAGGATAGGATAGGGGATTTGATAGGATAGAGGATAGGATAGGATAGAAGATAGGATAGGATAGAGGATAGGATAGGATAGAGGATAGGATACGATAGAGGATAGGATAGGATAGAGGATTAGATAGGACAGAGGATAGGATAGGATAGAGGATAGGATAGGGGATTTGATAGGATAGAGGATAGGATAGGTTAGAGGATACGATAGGATAGCGGATAGGATAGGATAGAGGATAGAATAGGGCAGAGGGTAGGATAGGGTATTTGTTAGGATAGAGGATAGGATAGGATAGAGGATAGGATAGGATAGAGGATAGAATAGGATAGAGGATAGGATAGACGATAGGATAGGATAGAGGATAGGATAGGATAGAGCATATTATAGGATAGAGGATAGGATAGGATAGAGGATAGGATAGGACAGAGGATAGCATAGGATAGAGGATAGGATAGGATAGAGGATAGGATAGGATAGAGGATAGGATAGAACAGAGGATAGGATAGGGGATTGGATAGGATAGGATAGAGGATAGGATAGGATAGAAGATAGGATAGGATAGAGGATAGGATAGGGGATTTGATAGGATAGAGGATAGGATAGGATAGAAGATAGGATAGGATAGAGGATAGGATAGGATAGAGGATAGGATAGGATAGAGGATAGGATAGGACAGAGGATAGCATAGGATAGAGGATAGGATAGGATAGAGGATAGGATAGGATAGAGGATAGGATAGGATAGAGCATATTATAGGATAGAGGATAGGATAGGATAGAGGATAGGATAGGATAGAGGATAGGATAGGATAGAGGACTGGATAGAGGATAGAATAGGATAGAAGATAGGATAGGATAGAGGATAGGATAGGATAGAGGATAGTATAGGGGATTTGATAGGATAGAGGATAGGATAGGATAGAAGATAGTATAGGATAGAGGATTGGATCGGATAGAGGATAGGATAGGATAGAGAATAGGATAGGATAGAGGATAGGATAGGATAGAAGATAGGATAGGATAGAGGATAGGATAGGATAGAGGATAGGATAGGATAGAGGACTGAATAGAGGATAGAATAGGATAGAAGATAGGATAGGATAGAGGATAGGATAGGATAGAGGATAGGATAGACGATAGGATAGGATAGAGGATAGGATAGGACAGAGGATAGGATAGGATAGAGGATAGGATAGGGGATTTGATAGGAAAGGATAGAGGATAGGATAGGATAGAGGATAGGATAGGATAGAGGATAGAATAGGATAGAGGATGGGATAGGACAGAGGATAGGATAGGGTATTTGATAGGATAGAGGATAGGATAGGATAGAAGATAGGATAGCATAGAGGATAGGATAGGATAGAGGATACGATAGGATAGAGGATAGGATAGGATAGAGCATATTATAGGATAGAGGATAGGATAGGATAGAGGATAGGATAGGATAGAGGACTGGATAGAGGATAGAATAGGATAGAAGATAGGATAGGATAGAGGATAGGATAGGATAGGATAGAGGATAGGATAGGATAGGATAGAGGATAGGATAGGATAGAGGATTGGATAGGACACAGGATAGGATAGAATAGAGAATAGGATAGGGGATTTGATAGCATAGAGGATAGGATAGGATAGAAGATAGGATATGATAGAGGATAGGATAGGATAGAGGATAGGATAGACGATAGCATAGGATAGAGGATAGGATAGGACAGAGGATAGGATAGGATAGAGGATAGGATAGGATAGAGGATAGAATAGGATAGAGGATGGGATAGGACAGAGGATAGGATAGGGGATTTGATAGGATAGAGGATAGGATAGGATAGAAGATAGGATAGGATAGAGGATACGATAGGATAGAGGATAGGATAGGATAGAGGATAGGATAGGATAGGGGATAGGATAGGATACAGGAAAGGATAGGATTGAGGATAGGATTGGATACAGGATAGGATAGAATAGAGGATAGGATACGGGATTGTATAGGATAGGATTGATGATAGGATAGGATAGAGGACAGGATAGGATAGAGGATTGGATATGATACAGGAAAGGATAGGATTGAGGATAGATGATAGGATAGGATAGAGGATTGGATAGGATACAGGATAGGATAGAGGATTGGATAGGATACAGGATAGGATAGGATAGAGGATAGGATAGGATAGAGGATTGGATAGGATACAGGATAGGATAGGATAGAGGATAGGATAGGGGATTTGATAGGATAGAGGATAGGATAGGATAGAAGATAGGATAGGATAGAGGATAGGATAGGATAGAGGATAGGATACGATAGAGGATAGGATAGGATAGAGGATTAGATAGGACAGAGGATAGGATAGGATAGAGGATAGGATAGGGGATTTGATAGGATAGAGGATAGGATAGGATAGAGGATACGATAGGATAGAGGATTGGATAGGATACAGGATAGGATAGAAAAGAGAATAGGATAGGGTATTTGATAGGATAGAGGATAGGATAGGATAGAGGATAGGATAGGATAGAGGATAGGATAGGATAGAGGATAGGATAGGATAGAGGACTGGATAGAGGATAGAATAGGATAGAAGATAGGATAGGATAGAGGATAGGATAGGATAGGATAGAGGATAGGATAGGATAGAGGATTGGATAGGACACAGGATAGGATAGAATAGAGAATAGGATAGGGGATTTGATAGCATAGAGGATAGGATAGGATAGAAGATAGGATATGATAGAGGATAGGATAGGATAGAGGATAGGATAGACGATAGGATAGGATAGAGGATAGGATAGGACAGAGGATAGGATAGGATAGAGGATAGGATAGGGGATTTGATAGGAAAGGATAGAGGATAGGATAGGATAGAGGACAGGATAGGATAGAGGATAGGATAGGATAGAGGATAGGATAGACGATAGCATAGGATAGAGGATAGGATAGGACAGAGGATAGGATAGGATAGAGGATAGGATAGGATAGAGGATAGAATAGGATAGAGGATGGGATAGGACAGAGGATAGGATAGGGGATTTGATAGGATAGAGGATAGGATAGGATAGAAGATAGGATAGGATAGAGGATACGATAGGATAGAGGATAGGATAGGATAGAGGATAGGATAGGATAGGGGATAGGATAGGATACAGGAAAGGATAGGATTGAGGATAGGATTGGATACAGGATAGGATAGAATAGAGGATAGGATACGGGATTGTATAGGATAGGATTGATGATAGGATAGGATAGAGGACAGGATAGGATAGAGGATTGGATATGATACAGGAAAGGATAGGATTGAGGATAGATGATAGGATAGGATAGAGGATTGGATAGGATACAGGATAGGATAGAGGATTGGATAGGATACAGGATAGGATAGGATAGAGGATAGGATAGGATAGAGGATTGGATAGGATACAGGATAGGATAGGATAGAGGATAGGATAGGGGATTTGATAGGATAGAGGATAGGATAGGATAGAAGATAGGATAGGATAGAGGATAGGATAGGATAGAGGATAGGATACGATAGAGGATAGGATAGGATAGAGGATTAGATAGGACAGAGGATAGGATAGGATAGAGGATAGGATAGGGGATTTGATAGGATAGAGGATAGGATAGGATAGAGGATACGATAGGATAGAGGATTGGATAGGATACAGGATAGGATAGAAAAGAGAATAGGATAGGGTATTTGATAGGATAGAGGATAGGATAGGATAGAGGATAGGATAGGATAGAGGATAGGATAGGATAGGGGATAGGATAGGATACAGGAAAGGATAGGATTGAGGATAGGATTGGATACAGGATAGGATAGAATAGAGGATAGGATACGGGATTGTATAGGATAGGATTGAGGATAGGATAGGATAGAGGACAGGATAGGATAGAGGATTGGATATGATACAGGAAAGGATAGGATTGAGGATAGATGATAGGATAGGATAGAGGATTGGATAGGATACAGGATAGGATAGAGGATTGGATAGGATACAGGATAGGATAGGATAGAGGATAGGATAGGATAGAGGATTGGATAGGATACAGGATAGGATAGGATAGAGCATATTATAGGATAGAGGATAGGATAGGATAGAGGATAGGATAGGATAGAGGATAGGATAGGATAGAGGACTGAATAGAGGATAGAATAGGATAGAAGATAGGATAGGATAGAGGATAGGATAGGATAGAGGATAGGATAGACGATAGGATAGGATAGAGGATAGGATAGGACAGAGGATAGGATAGGATAGAGGATAGGATAGGGGATTTGATAGGAAAGGATAGAGGATAGGATAGGATAGAGGATAGGATAGGATAGAGGATAGAATAGGATAGAGGATGGGATAGGACAGAGGATAGGATAGGGTATTTGATAGGATAGAGGATAGGATAGGATAGAAGATAGGATAGCATAGAGGATAGGATAGGATAGAGGATAGGATAGGATAGAGGATAGGATACGATAGAGGATTGGATAGGATACATAATAGGATAGAGGATTGGATAGGATACAGGATAGGATAGGATAGAGGATACGATAGGATAGAGGATAGGATAGGATAGAGGACTGGATAGAGGATAGAATAGGATAGAAGATAGGATAGGATAGAGGATAGGATAGGATAGGATAGAGGATAGGATAGGATAGAGGATTGGATAGGACACAGGATAGGATAGAATAGAGAATAGGATAGGGGATTTGATAGCATAGAGGATAGGATAGGATAGAAGATAGGATATGATAGAGGATAGGATAGGATAGAGGATAGGATAGACGATAGGATAGGATAGAGGATAGGATAGGACAGAGGATAGGATAGGATAGAGGATAGGATAGGGGATTTGATAGGAAAGGATAGAGGATAGGATAGGATAGAGGACAGGATAGGATAGAGGATAGGATAGGATAGAGGATAGGATAGACGATAGCATAGGATAGAGGATAGGATAGGACAGAGGATAGGATAGGATAGAGGATAGGATAGGATAGAGGATAGAATAGGATAGAGGATGGGATAGGACAGAGGATAGGATAGGGGATTTGATAGGATAGAGGATAGGATAGGATAGAAGATAGGATAGGATAGAGGATACGATAGGATAGAGGATAGGATAGGATAGAGGATAGGATAGGATAGGGGATAGGATAGGATACAGGAAAGGATAGGATTGAGGATAGGATTGGATACAGGATAGGATAGAATAGAGGATAGGATACGGGATTGTATAGGATAGGATTGATGATAGGATAGGATAGAGGACAGGATAGGATAGAGGATTGGATATGATACAGGAAAGGATAGGATTGAGGATAGATGATAGGATAGGATAGAGGATTGGATAGGATACAGGATAGGATAGAGGATTGGATAGGATACAGGATAGGATAGGATAGAGGATAGGATAGGATAGAGGATTGGATAGGATACAGGATAGGATAGGATAGAGGATAGGATAGGGGATTTGATAGGATAGAGGATAGGATAGGATAGAAGATAGGATAGGATAGAGGATAGGATAGGATAGAGGATAGGATACGATAGAGGATAGGATAGGATAGAGGATTAGATCGGACAGAGGATAGGATAGGATAGAGGATAGGATAGGGGATTTGATAGGATAGAGGATAGGATAGGATAGAGGATACGATAGGATAGAGGATTGGATAGGATACAGGATAGGATAGAAAAGAGAATAGGATAGGGTATTTGATAGGATAGAGGATAGGATAGGATAGAGGATAGGATAGGATAGAGGATAGGATAGGATAGGGGATAGGATAGGATACAGGAAAGGATAGGATTGAGGATAGGATTGGATACAGGATAGGATAGAATAGAGGATAGGATACGGGATTGTATAGGATAGGATTGAGGATAGGATAGGATAGAGGACAGGATAGGATAGAGGATTGGATATGATACAGGAAAGGATAGGATTGAGGATAGATGATAGGATAGGATAGAGGATTGGATAGGATACAGGATAGGATAGAGGATTGGATAGGATACAGGATAGGATAGGATAGAGGATAGGATAGGATAGAGGATTGGATAGGATACAGGATAGGATAGGATAGAGCATATTATAGGATAGAGGATAGGATAGGATAGAGGATAGGATAGGATAGAGGATAGGATAGGATAGAGGACTGAATAGAGGATAGAATAGGATAGAAGATAGGATAGGATAGAGGATAGGATAGGATAGAGGATAGGATAGACGATAGGATAGGATAGAGGATAGGATAGGACAGAGGATAGGATAGGATAGAGGATAGGATAGGGGATTTGATAGGAAAGGATAGAGGATAGGATAGGATAGAGGATAGGATAGGATAGAGGATAGAATAGGATAGAGGATGGGATAGGACAGAGGATAGGATAGGGTATTTGATAGGATAGAGGATAGGATAGGATAGAAGATAGGATAGCATAGAGGATAGGATAGGATAGAGGATAGGATAGGATAGAGGATAGGATACGATAGAGGATTGGATAGGATACATAATAGGATAGAGGATTGGATAGGATACAGGATAGGATAGGATAGAGGATACGATAGGATAGAGGATAGGATAGGATAGAGCATATTATAGGATAGAGGATAGGATAGGATAGAGGATAGGATAGGATAGAGGACTGGATAGAGGATAGAATAGGATAGAAGATAGGATAGGATAGAGGATAGGATAGGATAGGATAGAGGATAGGATAGGATAGAGGATTGGATAGGACACAGGATAGGATAGAATAGAGAATAGGATAGGGGATTTGATAGCATAGAGGATAGGATAGGATAGAAGATAGGATATGATAGAGGATAGGATAGGATAGAGGATAGGATAGACGATAGGATAGGATAGAGGATAGGATAGGACAGAGGATAGGATAGGATAGAGGATAGGATAGGGGATTTGATAGGAAAGGATAGAGGATAGGATAGGATAGAGGACAGGATAGGATAGAGGATAGGATAGGATAGAGGATAGGATAGACGATAGCATAGGATAGAGGATAGGATAGGACAGAGGATAGGATAGGATAGAGGATAGGATAGGATAGAGGATAGAATAGGATAGAGGATGGGATAGGACAGAGGATAGGATAGGGGATTTGATAGGATAGAGGATAGGATAGGATAGAAGATAGGATAGGATAGAGGATACGATAGGATAGAGGATAGGATAGGATAGAGGATAGGATAGGATAGGGGATAGGATAGGATACAGGAAAGGATAGGATTGAGGATAGGATTGGATACAGGATAGGATAGAATAGAGGATAGGATACGGGATTGTATAGGATAGGATTGATGATAGGATAGGATAGAGGACAGGATAGGATAGAGGATTGGATATGATACAGGAAAGGATAGGATTGAGGATAGATGATAGGATAGGATAGAGGATTGGATAGGATACAGGATAGGATAGAGGATTGGATAGGATACAGGATAGGATAGGATAGAGGATAGGATAGGATAGAGGATTGGATAGGATACAGGATAGGATAGGATAGAGGATAGGATAGGGGATTTGATAGGATAGAGGATAGGATAGGATAGAAGATAGGATAGGATAGAGGATAGGATAGGATAGAGGATAGGATACGATAGAGGATAGGATAGGATAGAGGATTAGATAGGACAGAGGATAGGATAGGATAGAGGATAGGATAGGGGATTTGATAGGATAGAGGATAGGATAGGATAGAGGATACGATAGGATAGAGGATTGGATAGGATACAGGATAGGATAGAAAAGAGAATAGGATAGGGTATTTGATAGGATAGAGGATAGGATAGGATAGAGGATAGGATAGGATAGAGGATAGGATAGGATAGAGGATAGAATAGGATAGAGGATGGGATAGGACAGAGGATAGGATAGGGGATTTCATAGGATAGAGGATAGGATAGGATAGAAGATAGGATAGGATAGAGGATAGGATAGGATAGAGGATAGGATAGGATAGAGGATAGGATAGGATAGGGGATAGGATAGGATACAGGAAAGGATAGGATTGAGGATAGGATTGGATACAGGATAGGATAGAATAGAGGATAGGATACGGGATTGTATAGGATAGGATTGAGGATAGGATAGGATAGAGGACAGGATAGGATAGAGGATTGGATATGATACAGGAAAGGATAGGATTGAGGATAGATGATAGGATAGGATAGAGGATTGGATAGGATACAGGATAGGATAGAGGATTGGATAGGATACAGGATAGGATAGGATAGAGGATAGGATAGGATAGAGGATTGGATAGGATACAGGATAGGATAGGATAGAGCATATTATAGGATAGAGGATAGGATAGGATAGAGGATAGGATAGGATAGAGGATAGGATAGGATAGAGGACTGAATAGAGGATAGAATAGGATAGAAGATAGGATAGGATAGAGGATAGGATAGGATAGAGGATAGGATAGACGATAGGATAGGATAGAGGATAGGATAGGACAGAGGATAGGATAGGATAGAGGATAGGATAGGGGATTTGATAGGAAAGGATAGAGGATAGGATAGGATAGAGGATAGGATAGGATAGAGGATAGAATAGGATAGAGGATGGGATAGGACAGAGGATAGGATAGGGTATTTGATAGGATAGAGGATAGGATAGGATAGAAGATAGGATAGCATAGAGGATAGGATAGGATAGAGGATAGGATAGGATAGAGGATAGGATACGATAGAGGATTGGATAGGATACATAATAGGATAGAGGATTGGATAGGATACAGGATAGGATAGGATAGAGGATACGATAGGATAGAGGATAGGATAGGATAGAGCATATTATAGGATAGAGGATAGGATAGGATAGAGGATAGGATAGGATAGAGGACTGGATAGAGGATAGAATAGGATAGAAGATAGGATAGGATAGAGGATAGGATAGGATAGGATAGAGGATAGGATAGGATAGAGGATTGGATAGGACACAGGATAGGATAGAATAGAGAATAGGATAGGGGATTTGATAGCATAGAGGATAGGATAGGATAGAAGATAGGATATGATAGAGGATAGGATAGGATAGAGGATAGGATAGACGATAGGATAGGATAGAGGATAGGATAGGACAGAGGATAGGATAGGATAGAGGATAGGATAGGGGATTTGATAGGAAAGGATAGAGGATAGGATAGGATAGAGGACAGGATAGGATAGAGGATAGGATAGGATAGAGGATAGGATAGACGATAGCATAGGATAGAGGATAGGATAGGACAGAGGATAGGATAGGATAGAGGATAGGATAGGATAGAGGATAGAATAGGATAGAGGATGGGATAGGACAGAGGATAGGATAGGGGATTTGATAGGATAGAGGATAGGATAGGATAGAAGATAGGATAGGATAGAGGATACGATAGGATAGAGGATAGGATAGGATAGAGGATAGGATAGGATAGGGGATAGGATAGGATACAGGAAAGGATAGGATTGAGGATAGGATTGGATACAGGATAGGATAGAATAGAGGATAGGATACGGGATTGTATAGGATAGGATTGATGATAGGATAGGATAGAGGACAGGATAGGATAGAGGATTGGATATGATACAGGAAAGGATAGGATTGAGGATAGATGATAGGATAGGATAGAGGATTGGATAGGATACAGGATAGGATAGAGGATTGGATAGGATACAGGATAGGATAGGATAGAGGATAGGATAGGATAGAGGATTGGATAGGATACAGGATAGGATAGGATAGAGGATAGGATAGGGGATTTGATAGGATAGAGGATAGGATAGGATAGAAGATAGGATAGGATAGAGGATAGGATAGGATAGAGGATAGGATACGATAGAGGATAGGATAGGATAGAGGATTAGATAGGACAGAGGATAGGATAGGATAGAGGATAGGATAGGGGATTTGATAGGATAGAGGATAGGATAGGATAGAGGATACGATAGGATAGAGGATTGGATAGGATACAGGATAGGATAGAAAAGAGAATAGGATAGGGTATTTGATAGGATAGAGGATAGGATAGGATAGAGGATAGGATAGGATAGAGGATAGGATAGGATAGAGGATAGAATAGGATAGAGGATGGGATAGGACAGAGGATAGGATAGGGGATTTCATAGGATAGAGGATAGGATAGGATAGAAGATAGGATAGGATAGAGGATAGGATAGGATAGAGGATAGGATAGGATAGAGGATAGGATAGGATAGGGGATAGGATAGGATACAGGAAAGGATAGGATTGAGGATAGGATTGGATACAGGATAGGATAGAATAGAGGATAGGATACGGGATTGTATAGGATAGGATTGAGGATAGGATAGGATAGAGGACAGGATAGGATAGAGGATTGGATATGATACAGGAAAGGATAGGATTGAGGATAGATGATAGGATAGGATAGAGGATTGGATAGGATACAGGATAGGATAGAGGATTGGATAGGATACAGGATAGGATAGGATAGAGGATAGGATAGGATAGAGGATTGGATAGGATACAGGATAGGATAGGATAGAGCATATTATAGGATAGAGGATAGGATAGGATAGAGGATAGGATAGGATAGAGGATAGGATAGGATAGAGGACTGAATAGAGGATAGAATAGGATAGAAGATAGGATAGGATAGAGGATAGGATAGGATAGAGGATAGGATAGACGATAGGATAGGATAGAGGATAGGATAGGACAGAGGATAGGATAGGATAGAGGATAGGATAGGGGATTTGATAGGAAAGGATAGAGGATAGGATAGGATAGAGGATAGGATAGGATAGAGGATAGAATAGGATAGAGGATGGGATAGGACAGAGGATAGGATAGGGTATTTGATAGGATAGAGGATAGGATAGGATAGAAGATAGGATAGCATAGAGGATAGGATAGGATAGAGGATAGGATAGGATAGAGGATAGGATAGGATAGAGGATTGGATAGGATACATAATAGGATAGAGGATTGGATAGGATACAGGATAGGATAGGATAGAGGATACGATAGGATAGAGGATAGGATAGGATAGAGCATATTATAGGATAGAGGATAGGATAGGATAGAGGATAGGATAGGATAGAGGACTGGATAGAGGATAGAATAGGATAGAAGATAGGATAGGATAGAGGATAGGATAGGATAGGATAGAGGATAGGATAGGATAGAGGATTGGATAGGACACAGGATAGGATAGAATAGAGATTAGGATAGGGGATTTGATAGCATAGAGGATAGGATAGGATAGAAGATAGGATATGATAGAGGATAGGATAGGATAGAGGATAGGATAGACGATAGGATAGGATAGAGGATAGGATAGGACAGAGGATAGGATAGGATAGAGGATAGGATAGGGGATTTGATAGGAAAGGATAGAGGATAGGATAGGATAGAGGACAGGATAGGATAGAGGATAGGATAGGATAGAGGATAGGATAGGATAGAGGATAGAATAGGATAGAGGATGGGATAGGACAGAGGATAGGATAGGGGATTTGATAGGATAGAGGATAGGATAGGATAGAAGATAGGATAGGATAGAGGATAGGATAGGATAGAGGATAGGATAGGATAGAGGATAGGATAGGATAGGGGATAGGATAGGATACAGGAAAGGATAGGATTGAGGATAGGATTGGATACAGGATAGGATAGAATAGAGGATAGGATACGGGATTGTATAGGATAGGATTGATGATAGGATAGGATAGAGGACAGGATAGGATAGAGGATTGGATATGATACAGGAAAGGATAGGATTGAGGATAGATGATAGGATAGGATAGAGGATTGGATAGGATACAGGATAGGATAGAGGATTGGATAGGATACAGGATAGGATAGGATAGAGGATAGGATAGGATAGAGGATTGGATAGGATAGAGGATTGGATAGGATACAGGATAGGATAGGATAGAGGATAGGATAGGGGATTTGATAGGATAGAGGATAGGATAGGATAGAAGATAGGATAGGATAGAGGATAGGATAGGACAGAGGATAGGATAGGATAGAGGATAGGATAGGGGATTTGATAGGATAGAGGATAGGATAGGTTAGAGGATACGATAGGATAGCGGATAGGATAGGATAGAGGATAGAATAGGGCAGAGGATAGGATAGGGTATTTGATAGGATAGAGGATAGGATAGGATAGAGGATAGGATAGGATAGAGGATAGAATAGGATAGAGGATAGGATAGACGATAGGATAGGATAGAGGATAGGATAGGATAGAGCATATTATAGGATAGAGGATAGGATAGGATAGAGGATAGGATAGGACAGAGGATAGCATAGGATAGAGGATAGGATAGGATAGAGGATAGGATAGGATAGAGGATAGCATAGGATAGAGGATAGGATAGGATAGAGGATAGGATAGGATAGAGGATAGGATAGGACAGAGGATAGGATAGGGGATTGGATAGGATAGGATAGAGTATAGGATAGGATAGAAGATAGGATAGGATAGAGGATAGGATAGGGGATTTGATAGGATAGAGGATAGGATAGGATAGAAGATAGGATAGGATAGAGGATAGGATAGGATAGAGGATAGGATAGGATAGAGGATAGGATAGGACAGAGGATAGCATAGGATAGAGGATAGGATAGGATAGAGGATAGGATAGGATAGAGGATAGGATAGGATAGAGCATATTATAGGATAGAGGATAGGATAGGATAGAGGATAGGATAGGATAGAGGACTGGATAGAGGATAGAATAGGATAGAAGATAGGATAGGATAGAGGATAGGATAGGATAGAGGATAGTATAGGGGATTTGATAGGATAGAGGATAGGATAGGATAGAAGATAGTATAGGATAGAGGATTGGATCGGATAGAGGATAGGATAGGATAGAGAATAGGATAGGATAGAGGATAGGATAGGATAGAAGTTAGGATAGGATAGAGGATAGGATAGGATAGAGGATAAGATAGGATAGGATAGAGGATAGGATAGGATAGAGGATAGGATAGGACAGTGGTTTTGATAGGATAGAGGATAGGATAGGATAGAGGATTGGATAGGATACAGGATAGGATAGAGGATTGGATAGGATACAGGATAGGATAGGATAGAGGATAGGATAGGATAGAGGATTAGATAGGACAGAGGATAGGATAGGATAGAGGATAGGATAGGGGATTTGATAGGATAGAGGATAGGATAGGATAGAGGATACGAAAGGATAGCGGATAGGATAGGATAGAGGATAGGATAGGATACAGGATAGGATAGGATAGAGGATAGGATAGGATAGAGGATAGGATGTGATAGAGGATAGGATAGGATAGAGGATTGGATAAGGTAGAGGATAGTATAGGATAGAGGATAGGATAGGATAGAGGATAGGATAGGGGATTTGATAGGATAGAGGATAGGATAGGATAGAAGATAGGATAGGATAGAGGATAGGATAGGATAGAGGATAGGATAGGATAGAGGATAGGATAGGACAGAGGATAGCATAGGATAGAGGATAGGATAGGATAGAGGATAGGATAGGATAGAGGATAGGATAGGATAGAGCATATTATAGGATAGAGGATAGGATAGGATAGAGGATAGGATAGGATAGAGGACTGGATAGAGGATAGAATAGGATAGAAGATAGGATAGGATAGAGGATAGGATAGGATAGAGGATAGTATAGGGGATTTGATAGGATAGAGGATAGGATAGGATAGAAGATAGTATAGGATAGAGGATTGGATCGGATAGAGGATAGGATAGGATAGAGAATAGGATAGGATAGAGGATAGGATAGGATAGAAGATAGGATAGGATAGAGGATAGGATAGGATAGAGGATAAGATAGGATAGGATAGAGGATAGGATAGGATAGAGGATAGGATAGGACAGTGGATTTGATAGGATAGAGGATAGGATAGGATACAGGAAAGGATAGGATTGAGGATAGGATTGGATACAGGAAAGGATACAATAGAGGATAGGATACGGGATTGTATAGGATAGGATTGAGGATAGGATAGGATAGAGGACAGGATAGGATAGAGGATTGGATATGATACAGGAAAGGATAGGATTGAGGATAGATGATAGGATAGGATAGAGGATTGGATAGGATACAGGATAGGATAGAGGATTGGATAGGATACAGGATAGGATAGGATAGAGGATAGGATAGGATAGAGGATTGGATAGGATACAGGATAGGATAGGATAGAGGATAGGATAGGGGATTTGATAGGATAGAGGATAGGATAGGATAGAAGATAGGATAGGATAGAGGATAGGATAGGATAGAGGATAGGATACGATAGAGGATAGGATAGGATAGAGGATTAGATAGGACAGAGGATAGGATAGGATAGAGGATAGGATAGGGGATTTGATAGGATAGAGGATAGGATAGGATAGAGGATACGAAAGGATAGCGGATAGGATAGGATAGAGGATAGGATAGGATACAGGATAGGATAGGATAGAGGATAGGATAGGATAGAGGATAGGATGTGATAGAGGATAGGATAGGATAGAGGATTGGATAAGGTAGAGGATAGTATAGGATAGAGGATAGGATAGGATAGAGGATATAATAGGATTGAGGAAAGGATAGGATAGAGGATAGGATAGGATCGAGGATAGGATAGGATAGAGAATAGGATAGGATAGATGATAGGATAGAGGAAAGGATAGGATAGAGGAAAGATTAGGGGATAGGATAGGATAGGGGATACGACAGATGATAGGATAGGATTGAGAATAGGATAGGATAGAGGATACGATAGAGTATTGGATAGAGGATAGGATAGGATAGAGAATAGGATAGGATAGAGGATAGGATAGGATAGAGGATAGGATTGGATAGAGGATAGAATAGAGGATAGGATAGGATAGAGGATCGGATAGAGGATATGATAGGATAGAGGATAGGATAGGATAGAGGATTGGATAAGGTAGAGGATAGTATAGGATAGAGGATAGGATAGGATAGAGGATATAATACAATTGAGGAAAGGATAGGATAGAGGATAGGATAGGATCGAGGATAGGATAGGATAGAGGATAGGATAGGATAGAGGATAGGATATGATAGAGGATAGGATAGGATAGAAAATAGGATAGGACAGAGGATAGTATAAGATAGAGTATAGGATAGGATTGAGGATAGGATAGGATAGAGGAAAGGATAGGACAGAGGGTAGGATAGGATAGAGGATGGGCTAGGATAGAGGATACGATAGGATAAAGGATAGGATAAAGGATAGGATAAAGGATAGGATAGGATAGAGGATAGGATAGGATAGAGGATAGGATAGAGGATAGGATACAGGATAGGATAGGATTGAGGATAGGATAGGATAGAGGATTGGATAGGATAGAGAATAGGATAGGATAGAGGATAGGATAGGATAGAGGATAGGATAGGATAGAGGATGGGATAGATAATAGGATAGGATAGAGGATCGGATAGAGGATAGGATAGGATAGAGGATAGGATAGGATGGAGGATTGGATAAGGTAGAGGATAGTATAGGATAGAGGGTAGGATCTGATCGGATAGAACATAGGATAGGGGATTGGATAGGATAGAGGATAGGATAGGATAGAGGATAGGATAGGATAGAGGATAGGATAGGATAGAGGATAGGATAGGATAGAGGATAGGATAGGATAGAGGATAGGATAGGATAGAGGATAGGATAGGATAGAGGATAGGATAGGATAGAGGATAGGATAGGATAGAGGATAGGATAGGATAGAGGATAGGATAGGATAGAGTATAGGATAGGATAGAGGATAGGATAGGATAGAGGATAGGATAGGATATAGGATAGGATAGGATAGAGGATAGGATAGGATAGAGGATAGGATAGGATAGAGGATAGGATAGGATAGAGGATAGGATAGGATAGAGGATAGGATAGGATAGAGGATAGGATAGGATAGAGTATAGGATAGGATAGAGGATAGGATAGGATAGAGGATAGGATAGGATAGAGGATAGGATAGGATAGAGGATAGGATAGGATAGAGGATAGGATAGGATAGAGGATAGGATAGTATAGAGGATAGGATAGGATAGAGGATAGGATAGGATAGAGGATAGGATAGGATAGTGGATAGGATAGGATAGAGGATAGGATACAGGATAGAATAGAGGATAGGATACAGGATAGAATAGAGGATAGAGGATAGGATAGGGGATTGGATAGGATAGAGGATAGGATAAGTTAGAGGATAGTATAGGATAGAGAATAGGATAGGGGATTGGATAGGATACAGGATAGGATACGATAGAGGATATGATACGATAGAGGATAGCGTAGGATAGGGGATATTATAGGATAGAGGATAGGATAATATAGAGTATAGAATAGGATAGAGGATACGGTACAGAATAGGATACATGATTGGATAGGATAGGGGATATTATAGGAAAGAGGAAAGGATAGGATAGAGGATGGGATAGGGGACTGGATAGGATAGAGGATAGGATAGGATAGGATAGGATAGAGGATAGGATAGGATAGAGGATAGGATAGAGGATAGGATACAGGATAGGATAGGATTGAGGATAGGATAGGATAGAGGATTGGATAGGATAGAGAATAGGATAGGATAGAGGATAGGATAGGATAGAGGATAGGATAGGATAGAGGATAGGATAGAGGATAGGATAGAGGATAGGATAGAGGATAGGATAGAGGATAGGATAGGATAGAGGATAGGATAGAATAGAGGATAGGATAGGAGAAAGCATAGGATAGGATAGAGGATAGGATAGAGGATAGGATAGAGGATAGGATAGGATAGAGGATAGGATAGAGGATAGGATAGAGGATAGGATAGGATAGAGGATAGGATAGGATAGAGGATAGGATAGGATAGAGGATAGGATAGGATAGAGGATGGGATAGAGGATAGGATAGGATAGAGGATCGGATAGAGGATAGGATAGGATAGAGGATAGGATAGGATGGAGGATTGGATAAGGTAGAGGATAGTATAGGATAGAGGGTAGGATCTGATCGGATAGAACATAGGATAGGGGATTGGATAGGATAGAGGATAGGATAGGATAGAGGATAGGATAGGATAGAGGATAGGATAGGATAGAGGATAGGATAGGATAGAGGATAGGATAGGATAGAGGATAGGATAGGATATAGGATAGGATAGGATAGAGGATAGGATAGGATAGAGGATAGAATAGGATAGAGGATGGGATAGGACAGAGGATAGGATAGGGGATTTGATAGGATAGAAGATAGGATAGGATAGAGGATAGGATAGGATAGGATAGAGGATAGGATAGGATAGAGGATTGGATAGGACACAGGATAGGATAGAATAGAGAATAGGATAGGGGATTTGATAGCATAGAGGATAGGATAGGATAGAAGATAGGATAGGATAGAGGATAGGATAGGATAGAGGATAGGATAGACGATAGGATAGGATAGAGGATAGGATAGGACAGAGGATAGGATAGGATAGAGGATAGGATAGGGGATTTGATAGGAAAGGATAGAGGATAGGATAGGATAGAGGATAGGATAGACGATAGGATAGGATAGAGGATAGGATAGGACAGAGGATAGGATAGGATAGAGGATAGGATAGGGGATTTGATAGGAAAGGATAGAGGATAGGATAGGATAGAGGACAGGATAGGATAGAGGATAGGATAGGATAGAGGATAGGATAGGATAGAGGATAGAATAGGATAGAGGATGGGATAGGACAGAGGATAGGATAGGGGATTTGATAGGATAGAAGATAGGATAGGATAGAGGATAGGATAGGATAGGATAGAGGATAGGATAGGATAGAGGATTGGATAGGACACAGGATAGGATAGAATAGAGAATAGGATAGGGGATTTGATAGCATAGAGGATAGGATAGGATAGAAGATAGGATAGGATAGAGGATAGGATAGGATAGAGGATAGGATAGACGATAGGATAGGATAGAGGATAGGATAGGACAGAGGATAGGATAGGATAGAGGATAGGATAGGGGATTTGATAGGAAAGGATAGAGGATAGGATAGGATAGAGGATAGGATAGGATAGAGGATAGGATAGACGATAGGATAGGATAGAGGATAGAATAGGATAGAGGATGGGATAGGACAGAGGATAGGATAGGGGATTTGATAGGATAGAGGATAGGATAGGATAGAGGATAGAATAGGATAGAGGATGGGATAGGACAGAGGATAGGATAGGGTATTTGATAGGATAGAGGATAGGATAGGATAGAAGATAGGATAGCATAGAGGATAGGATAGGATAGAGGATAGGATAGGATAGAGGATTGGATAGGATACATAATAGGATAGAGGATTGGATAGGATACAGGATAGGATAGGATAGAGGATAGGATAGGATAGAGGATAGGATAGGATAGAGCATATTATAGGATAGAGGATAGGATAGGATAGAGGATAGGATAGGATAGAAGATAGGATAGGATAGAGGATAGGATAGGATAGAGGATAGGATAGGATAGAGGATAGGATAGGATAGGGGATAGGATAGGATACAGGAAAGGATAGGATTGAGGATAGGATTGGATACAGGATAGGATAGAATAGAGGATAGGATACGGGATTGTATAGGATAGGATTGATGATAGGATAGGATAGAGGACAGGATAGGATAGAGGATTGGATATGATACAGGAAAGGATAGGATTGAGGATAGATGATAGGATAGGATAGAGGATTGGATAGGATACAGGATAGGATAGGATAGAGTATAGGATAGGATAGAGGATAGGATAGGATAGAGGATAGGATAGGATATAGGATAGGATAGGATAGAGGATAGGATAGGATAGAGGATAGGATAGGATAGAGGATAGGATAGGATAGAGGATAGGATAGGATAGAGGATAGGATAGGATAGAGGATAGGATAGGATAGAGTATAGGATAGGATAGAGGATAGGATAGGATAGAGGATAGGATAGGATAGAGGATAGGATAGGATAGAGGATAGGATAGGATAGAGGATAGGATAGGATAGAGGATAGGATAGTATAGAGGATAGGATAGGATAGAGGATAGGATAGGATAGAGGATAGGATAGGATAGTGGATAGGATAGGATAGAGGATAGGATACAGGATAGAATAGAGGATAGGATACAGGATAGAATAGAGGATAGAGGATAGGATAGGGGATTGGATAGGATAGAGGATAGGATAAGTTAGAGGATAGTATAGGATAGAGAATAGGATAGGGGATTGGATAGGATACAGGATAGGATACGATAGAGGATATGATACGATAGAGGATAGCGTAGGATAGGGGATATTATAGGATAGAGGATAGGATAATATAGAGTATAGAATAGGATAGAGGATACGGTACAGAATAGGATACATGATTGGATAGGATAGGGGATATTATAGGAAAGAGGAAAGGATAGGATAGAGGATGGGATAGGGGACTGGATAGGATAGAGGATAGGATAGGATAGGATAGGATAGAGGATAGGATAGGATAGAGGATAGGATAGGATAGAGGATAGGATAGGATAGAGGATAGGATAGGATAGAGGATAGAATAGGATAGAGGATGGGATAGGACAGAGGATAGGATAGGGGATTTGATAGGATAGAAGATAGGATAGGATAGAGGATAGGATAGGATAGGATAGAGGATAGGATAGGATAGAGGATTGGATAGGACACAGGATAGGATAGAATAGAGAATAGGATAGGGGATTTGATAGCATAGAGGATAGGATAGGATAGAAGATAGGATAGGATAGAGGATAGGATAGGATAGAGGATAGGATAGACGATAGGATAGGATAGAGGATAGGATAGGACAGAGGATAGGATAGGATAGAGGATAGGATAGGGGATTTGATAGGAAAGGATAGAGGATAGGATAGGATAGAGGACAGGATAGGATAGAGGATAGGATAGGATAGAGGATAGGATAGGATAGAGGATAGAATAGGATAGAGGATGGGATAGGACAGAGGATAGGATAGGGGATTTGATAGGATAGAAGATAGGATAGGATAGAGGATAGGATAGGATAGGATAGAGGATAGGATAGGATAGAGGATTGGATAGGACACAGGATAGGATAGAATAGAGAATAGGATAGGGGATTTGATAGCATAGAGGATAGGATAGGATAGAAGATAGGATAGGATAGAGGATAGGATAGGATAGAGGATAGGATAGACGATAGGATAGGATAGAGGATAGGATAGGACAGAGGATAGGATAGGATAGAGGATAGGATAGGGGATTTGATAGGAAAGGATAGAGGATAGGATAGGATAGAGGACAGGATAGGATAGAGGATAGGATAGGATAGAGGATAGGATAGGATAGAGGATAGAATAGGATAGAGGATGGGATAGGACAGAGGATAGGATAGGGGATTTGATAGGATAGAGGATAGGATAGGATAGAGGATAGAATAGGATAGAGGATGGGATAGGACAGAGGATAGGATAGGGTATTTGATAGGATAGAGGATAGGATAGGATAGAAGATAGGATAGCATAGAGGATAGGATAGGATAGAGGATAGGATAGGATAGAGGATTGGATAGGATACATAATAGGATAGAGGATTGGATAGGATACAGGATAGGATAGGATAGAGGATAGGATAGGATAGAGGATAGGATAGGATAGAGCATATTATAGGATAGAGGATAGGATAGGATAGAGGATAGGATAGGATAGAAGATAGGATAGGATAGAGGATAGGATAGGATAGAGGATAGGATAGGATAGAGGATAGGATAGGATAGGGGATAGGATAGGATACAGGAAAGGATAGGATTGAGGATTGGATTGGATACAGGATAGGATAGAATAGAGGATAGGATACGGGATTGTATAGGATAGGATTGATGATAGGATAGGATAGAGGACAGGATAGGATAGAGGATTGGATATGATACAGGAAAGGATAGGATTGAGGATAGATGATAGGATAGGATAGAGGATTGGATAGGATACAGGATAGGATAGAGGATTGGATAGGATACAGGATAGGATAGGATAGAGGATAGGATAGGATAGAGGATTGGATAGGATACAGGATAGGATAGGATAGAGGATAGGATAGGGGATTTGATAGGATAGAGGATAGGATAGGATAGAAGATAGGATAGGATAGAGGATAGGATAGGATAGAGGATAGGATACGATAGAGGATAGGATAGGATAGAGGATTAGATAGGACAGAGGATAGGATAGGATAGAGGATAGGATAGGGGATTTGATAGGATAGAGGATAGGATAGGATAGAGGATACGATAGGATAGAGGATTGGATAGGATACAGGATAGGATAGAAAAGAGAATAGGATAGGGTATTTGATAGGATAGAGGATAGGATAGGATAGAGGATAGCATAGGATAGAGGATAGGATAGGATAGAGGATAGGATAGGATAGAGGATAGAATAGGCTAGAGGATGGGATAGGACAGAGGATAGGATAGGGGATTTCATAGGATAGAGGATAGGATAGGATAGAAGATAGGATAGGATAGAGGATAGGATAGGATAGAGGATAGGATAGGATAGAGGATAGGATAGGATAGGGGATAGGATAGGATACAGGAAAGGATAGGATTGAGGATAGGATTGGATACAGGATAGGATAGAATAGAGGATAGGATACGGGATTGTATAGGATAGGATTGAGGATAGGATAGGATAGAGGACAGGATAGGATAGAGGATAGGATAGGATAGGGGATAGGATAGGATACAGGAAAGGATAGGATTGAGGATAGGATTGGATACAGGATAGGATAGAATAGAGGATAGGATACGGGATTGTATAGGATAGGATTGAGGATAGGATAGGATAGAGGACAGGATAGGATAGAGGATTGGATATGATACAGGAAAGGATAGGATAGAGGATTGGATAGGATACAGGATAGGATAGGATAGAGGATAGGATAGGATAGAGGATTGGATAGGATACAGGATAGGATAGGATAGAGGATAGGATAGGATAGAGGATTGGATAGGATACAGGATAGGATAGGATAGAGGATAGGATAGGGGATTTGATAGGATAGAGGATAGGATAGGATAGAAGATAGGATAGGATAGAGGATAGGATAGGACAGAGGATAGGATAGGATAGAGGATAGGATAGGGGATTTGATAGGATAGAGGATAGGATAGGTTAGAGGATACGATAGGATAGCGGATAGGATAGGATAGAGGATAGAATAGGGCAGAGGATAGGATAGGGTATTTGATAGGATAGAGGATAGGATAGGATAGAGGATAGGATAGGATAGAGGATAGAATAGGATAGAGGATAGGATAGACGATAGGATAGGATAGAGGATAGGATAGGATAGAGCATTTTATAGGATAGAGGATAGGATAGGATAGAGGATAGAATAGGATAGAGGATAGGATAGACGATAGGATAGGATAGAGGATAGGATAGGATAGAGCATTTTATAGGATAGAGGATAGGATAGGATAGAGGATAGGATAGGACAGAGGATAGCATAGGATAGAGGATAGGATAGGATAGAGGATAGGATAGGATAGAGGATAGGATAGGACAGAGGATAGGATAGGGGATTGGATAGGATAGGATAGAGGATAGGATAGGATAGAAGATAGGATAGGATAGAGGATAGGATAGGGGATTTGATAGGATAGAGGATAGGATAGGATAGAAGATAGGATAGGATAGAGGATAGGATAGGATAGAGGATAGGATAGGATAGAGGATAGGATAGGACAGAGGATAGCATAGGATAGAGGATAGGATAGGATAGAGGATAGGATAGGATAGAGGATAGGATAGGATAGAGCATATTATAGGATAGAGGATAGGATAGGATAGAGGATAGGATAGGATAGAGGACTGGATAGAGGATAGAATAGGATAGAAGATAGGATAGGATAGAGGATAGGATAGGATAGAGGATAGTATAGGGGATTTGATAGGATAGAGGATAGGATAGGATAGAAGATAGTATAGGATAGAGGATTGGATCGGATAGAGGATAGGATAGGATAGAGAATAGGATAGGATAGAGGATAGGATAGGATAGAGGATAGGATACGATAGAGGATAGGATAGGATAGAGGATTAGATAGGACAGAGGATAGGATAGGATACAGGATAGGATAGGGGATTTGATAGGATAGAGGATAGGATAGGATAGAGGATACGAAAGGATAGCGGATAGGATAGGATAGAGGATAGGATAGGATACAGGAAAGGATAGGATTGAGGATAGGATTGGATACAGGATAGGATAGAATAGAGGATAGGATACGGGATTGTATAGGATAGGATTGAGGATAGGATAGGATAGAGGACAGGATAGGATAGAGGATAGGATAGGATAGGGGATAGGATAGGATACAGGAAAGGATAGGATTGAGGATAGGATTGGATACAGGATAGGATAGAATAGAGGATAGGATACGGGATTGTATAGGATAGGATTGAGGATAGGATAGGATAGAGGACAGGATAGGATAGAGGATTGGATATGATACAGGAAAGGATAGGATAGAGGATTGGATAGGATACAGGATAGGATAGGATAGAGGATAGGATAGGATAGAGGATTGGATAGGATACAGGATAGGATAGGATAGAGGATAGGATAGGATAGAGGATTGGATAGGATACAGGATAGGATAGGATAGAGGATAGGATAGGGGATTTGATAGGATAGAGGATAGGATAGGATAGAAGATAGGATAGGATAGAGGATAGGATAGGACAGAGGATAGGATAGGATAGAGGATAGGATAGGGGATTTGATAGGATAGAGGATAGGATAGGTTAGAGGATACGATAGGATAGCGGATAGGATAGGATAGAGGATAGAATAGGGCAGAGGATAGGATAGGGTATTTGATAGGATAGAGGATAGGATAGGATAGAGGATAGGATAGGATAGAGGATAGAATAGGATAGAGGATAGGATAGACGATAGGATAGGATAGAGGATAGGATAGGATAGAGCATTTTATAGGATAGAGGATAGGATAGGATAGAGGATAGAATAGGATAGAGGATAGGATAGACGATAGGATAGGATAGAGGATAGGATAGGATAGAGCATTTTATAGGATAGAGGATAGGATAGGATAGAGGATAGGATAGGACAGAGGATAGCATAGGATAGAGGATAGGATAGGATAGAGGATAGGATAGGATAGAGGATAGGATAGGACAGAGGATAGGATAGGGGATTGGATAGGATAGGATAGAGGATAGGATAGGATAGAAGATAGGATAGGATAGAGGATAGGATAGGGGATTTGATAGGATAGAGGATAGGATAGGATAGAAGATAGGATAGGATAGAGGATAGGATAGGATAGAGGATAGGATAGGATAGAGGATAGGATAGGACAGAGGATAGCATAGGATAGAGGATAGGATAGGATAGAGGATAGGATAGGATAGAGGATAGGATAGGATAGAGCATATTATAGGATAGAGGATAGGATAGGATAGAGGATAGGATAGGATAGAGGACTGGATAGAGGATAGAATAGGATAGAAGATAGGATAGGATAGAGGATAGGATAGGATAGAGGATAGTATAGGGGATTTGATAGGATAGAGGATAGGATAGGATAGAAGATAGTATAGGATAGAGGATTGGATCGGATAGAGGATAGGATAGGATAGAGAATAGGATAGGATAGAGGATAGGATAGGATAGAGGATAGGATACGATAGAGGATAGGATAGGATAGAGGATTAGATAGGACAGAGGATAGGATAGGATACAGGATAGGATAGGGGATTTGATAGGATAGAGGATAGGATAGGATAGAGGATACGAAAGGATAGCGGATAGGATAGGATAGAGGATAGGATAGGATACAGGAAAGGATAGGATTGAGGATAGGATTGGATACAGGAAAGGATACAATAGAGGATAGGATACGGGATTGTATAGGATAGGATTGAGGATAGGATAGGATAGAGGACAGGATAGGATAGAGGATTGGATATGATACAGGAAAGGATAGGATTGAGGATAGATGATAGGATAGGATAGAGGATTGGATAGGATACAGGATAGGATAGAGGATTGGATAGGATACAGGATAGGATAGGATAGAGGATAGGATAGGGGATTTGATAGGATAGAGGATAGGATAGGATAGAAGATAGGATAGGATAGAGGATAGGATAGGATAGAGGATAGGATACGATAGAGGATAGGATAGGATAGAGGATTAGATAGGACAGAGGATAGGATAGGATACAGGATAGGATAGGGGATTTGATAGGATAGAGGATAGGATAGGATAGAGGATACGAAAGGATAGCGGATAGGATAGGATAGAGGATAGGATAGGATACAGGATAGGATAGGATACAGGATAGGATAGGATAGAGGATAGGATAGGATAGAGGATAGGATATGATAGAGGATAGGATAGGATAGAAAATAGGATAGGACAGAGGATAGTATAAGATAGAGTATAGGATAGGATTGAGGATAGGATAGGATAGAGGAAAGGATAGGACAGAGGGTAGGATAGGATAGAGGATGGGCTAGGATAGAGGATACGATAGGATAAAGGATAGGATAAAGGATAGGATAAAGGATAGGATAGGATAGAGGATAGGATAGGATAGAGGATAGGATAGAGGATAGGATACAGGATAGGATAGGATTGAGGATAGGATAGGATAGAGGATTGGATAGGATAGAGAATAGGATAGGATAGAGGATAGGATAGGATAGAGGATAGGATAGGATAGAGGATAGGATAGAGGATAGGATAGAGGATAGGATAGAGGATAGGATAGAGGATAGGATAGGATAGAGGATAGGATAGAATAGAGGATAGGATAGGATAGAGGATAGGATAGGATAGAGGATAGGATAGGATAGAGGATAGGATAGGATAGAGGATGGGATAGAGGATAGGATAGGATAGAGGATCGGATAGAGGATAGGATAGGATAGAGGATAGGATAGGATGGAGGATTGGATAAGGTAGAGGATAGTATAGGATAGAGGGTAGGATCTGATCGGATAGAACATAGGATAGGGGATTGGATAGGATAGAGGATAGGATAGGATAGAGGATAGGATAGGATAGAGGATAGGATAGGATAGAAGATAGGATAGGATAGAGGATAGGATAGGATAGAGGATAGGATAGGATATAGGATAGGATAGGATAGAGGATAGGATAGGATAGAGGATAGAATAGGATAGAGGATGGGATAGGACAGAGGATAGGATAGGGGATTTGATAGGATAGAAGATAGGATAGGATAGAGGATAGGATAGGATAGAGGATTGGATAGGACACAGGATAGGATAGAATAGAGAATAGGATAGGGGATTTGATAGCATAGAGGATAGGATAGGATAGAAGATAGGATAGGATAGAGGATAGGATAGGATAGAGGATAGGATAGACGATAGGATAGGATAGAGGATAGGATAGGACAGAGGATAGGATAGGATAGAGGATAGGATAGGGGATTTGATAGGAAAGGATAGAGGATAGGATAGGATAGAGGATAGGATAGACGATAGGATAGGATAGAGGATAGGATAGGACAGAGGATAGGATAGGATAGAGGATAGGATAGGGGATTTGATAGGAAAGGATAGAGGATAGGATAGGATAGAGGACAGGATAGGATAGAGGATAGGATAGGATAGAGGATAGGATAGGATAGAGGATAGAATAGGATAGAGGATGGGATAGGACAGAGGATAGGATAGGGGATTTGATAGGATAGAAGATAGGATAGGATAGAGGATAGGATAGGATAGGATAGAGGATAGGATAGGATAGAGGATTGGATAGGACACAGGATAGGATAGAATAGAGAATAGGATAGGGGATTTGATAGCATAGAGGATAGGATAGGATAGAAGATAGGATAGGATAGAGGATAGGATAGGATAGAGGATAGGATAGACGATAGGATAGGATAGAGGATAGGATAGGACAGAGGATAGGATAGGATAGAGGATAGGATAGGGGATTTGATAGGAAAGGATAGAGGATAGGATAGGATAGAGGACAGGATAGGATAGAGGATAGGATAGGATAGAGGATAGGATAGGATAGAGGATAGAATAGGATAGAGGATGGGATAGGCCAGAGGATAGGATAGGGGATTTGATAGGATAGAGGATAGGATAGGATAGAGGATAGAATAGGATAGAGGATGGGATAGGACAGAGGATAGGATAGGGTATTTGATAGGATAGAGGATAGGATAGGATAGAAGATAGGATAGCATAGAGGATAGGATAGGATAGAGGATAGGATAGGATAGAGGATTGGATAGGATACATAATAGGATAGAGGATTGGATAGGATACAGGATAGGATAGGATAGAGGATAGGATAGGATAGAGGATAGGATAGGATAGAGCATATTATAGGATAGAGGATAGGATAGGATAGAGGATAGGATAGGATAGAAGATAGGATAGGATAGAGGATAGGATAGGATAGAGGATAGGATAGGATAGAGGATAGGATAGGATAGGGGATAGGATAGGATACAGGAAAGGATAGGATTGAGGATAGGATTGGATACAGGATAGGATAGAATAGAGGATAGGATACGGGATTGTATAGGATAGGATTGATGATAGGATAGGATAGAGGACAGGATAGGATAGAGGATTGGATATGATACAGGAAAGGATAGGATTGAGGATAGATGATAGGATAGGATAGAGGATTGGATAGGATACAGGATAGGATAGGATAGAGTATAGGATAGGATAGAGGATAGGATAGGATAGAGGATAGGATAGGATATAGGATAGGATAGGATAGAGGATAGGATAGGATAGAGGATAGGATAGGATAGAGGATAGGATAGGATAGAGGATAGGATAGGATAGAGGATAGGATAGGATAGAGGATAGGATAGGATAGAGTATAGGATAGGATAGAGGATAGGATAGGATAGAGGATAGGATAGGATAGAGGATAGGATAGGATAGAGGATAGGATAGGATAGAGGATAGGATAGGATAGAGGATAGAATAGGATAGAGGATGGGATAGGACAGAGGATAGGATAGGGGATTTGATAGGATAGAGGATAGGATAGGATAGAGGATAGAATAGGATAGAGGATGGGATAGGACAGAGGATAGGATAGGGTATTTGATAGGATAGAGGATAGGATAGGATAGAAGATAGGATAGCATAGAGGATAGGATAGGATAGAGGATAGGATAGGATAGAGGATTGGATAGGATACATAATAGGATAGAGGATTGGATAGGATACAGGATAGGATAGGATAGAGGATAGGATAGGATAGAGGATAGGATAGGATAGAGCATATTATAGGATAGAGGATAGGATAGGATAGAGGATAGGATAGGATAGAAGATAGGATAGGATAGAGGATAGGATAGGATAGAGGATAGGATAGGATAGAGGATAGGATAGGATAGGGGATAGGATAGGATACAGGAAAGGATAGGATTGGATACAGGATAGGATAGAATAGAGGATAGGATACGGGATTGTATAGGATAGGATTGATGATAGGATAGGATAGAGGACAGGATAGGATAGAGGATTGGATATGATACAGGAAAGGATAGGATTGAGGATAGATGATAGGATAGGATAGAGGATTGGATAGGATACAGGATAGGATAGGATAGAGTATAGGATAGGATAGAGGATAGGATAGGATAGAGGATAGGATAGGATATAGGATAGGATAGGATAGAGGATAGGATAGGATAGAGGATAGGATAGGATAGAGGATAGGATAGGATAGAGGATAGGATAGGATAGAGGATAGGATAGGATAGAGGATAGGATAGGATAGAGTATAGGATAGGATAGAGGATAGGATAGGATAGAGGATAGGATAGGATAGAGGATAGGATAGGATAGAGGATAGGATAGGATAGAGGATAGGATAGGATAGAGGATAGGATAGTATAGAGGATAGGATAGGATAGAGGATAGGATAGGATAGAGGATAGGATAGGATAGTGGATAGGATAGGATAGAGGATAGGATACAGGATAGAATAGAGGATAGGATACAGGATAGAATAGAGGATAGAGGATAGGATAGGGGATTGGATAGGATAGAGGATAGGATAAGTTAGAGGATAGTATAGGATAGAGAATAGGATAGGGGATTGGATAGGATACAGGATAGGATACGATAGAGGATATGATACGATAGAGGATAGCGTAGGATAGGGGATATTATAGGATAGAGGATAGGATAATATAGAGTATAGAATAGGATAGAGGATACGGTACAGAATAGGATACATGATTGGATAGGATAGGGGATATTATAGGAAAGAGGAAAGGATAGGATAGAGGATGGGATAGGGGACTGGATAGGATAGAGGATAGGATAGGATAGGATAGGATAGAGGATAGGATAGAGGATAGGATACAGGATAGGATAGGATTGAGGATAGGATAGGATAGAGGATTGGATAGGATAGAGAATAGGATAGGATAGAGGATAGGATAGGATAGAGGATAGGATAGGATAGAGGATAGGATAGAGGATAGGATAGAGGATAGGATAGAGGATAGGATAGAGGATAGGATAGGATAGAGGATAGGATAGAATAGAGGATAGGATAGGAGAAAGCATAGGATAGGATAGAGGATAGGATAGAGGATAGGATAGGATAGAGGATAGGATAGAGGATAGGATAGAGGATAGGATAGGATAGAGGATAGGATAGGATAGAGGATAGGATAGGATAGAGGATGGGATAGAGGATAGGATAGGATAGAGGATCGGATAGAGGATAGGATAGGATAGAGGATAGGATAGGATGGAGGATTGGATAAGGTAGAGGATAGTATAGGATAGAGGGTAGGGTCTGATCGGATAGAACATAGGATAGGGGATTGGATAGGATAGAGGATAGGATAGGATAGAGGATAGGATAGGATAGAGGATAGGATAGGATAGAGGATAGGATAGGATAGAGGATAGGATAGGATAGAGGATAGGATAGGATATAGGATAGGATAGGATAGAAGATAGGATAGGATAGAGGATAGGATAGGATAAAGGATAGGATAGGATAGAGGATAGGATAGGACAGAGGATAGCATAGGATAGAGGATAGGATAGGATACAGGAAAGGATAGGATTGAGGATAGGATTGGATACAGGAAAGGATACAATAGAGGATAGGATACGGGATTGTATAGGATAGGATTGAGGATAGGATAGGATAGAGGACAGGATAGGATAGAGGATTGGATATGATACAGGAAAGGATAGGATTGAGGATAGATGATAGGATAGGATAGAGGATTGGATAGGATACAGGATAGGATAGGATAGAGGATAGGATAGGATAGAGGATTGGATAGGATACAGGATAGGATAGGATAGAGCATATTATAGGATAGAGGATAGGATAGGATAGAGGATAGGATAGGATAGAGGATAGGATAGGATAGAGGATAGGATAGGATAGAGGATAGGATAGGATAGAGGACTGAATAGAGGATAGAATAGGATAGAAGATAGGATAGGATAGAGGATAGGATAGGATAGAGGATAGGATAGACGATAGGATAGGATAGAGGATAGGATAGACGATAGGATAGGATAGAGGATAGGATAGGACAGAGGATAGGATAGGATAGAGGATAGGATAGGGGATTTGATAGGAAAGGATAGAGGATAGGATAGGATAGAGGACAGGATAGGATAGAGGATAGGATAGGATAGAGGATAGGATAGGATAGAGGATAGAATAGGATAGAGGATGGGATAGGACAGAGGATAGGATAGGGGATTTGATAGGATAGAAGATAGGATAGGATAGAGGATAGGATAGGATAGGATAGAGGATAGGATAGGATAGAGGATTGGATAGGACACAGGATAGGATAGAATAGAGAATAGGATAGGGGATTTGATAGCATAGAGGATAGGATAGGATAGAAGATAGGATAGGATAGAGGATAGGATAGGATAGAGGATAGGATAGACGATAGGATAGGATAGAGGATAGGATAGGACAGAGGATAGGATAGGATAGAGGATAGGATAGGGGATTTGATAGGAAAGGATAGAGGATAGGATAGGATAGAGGACAGGATAGGATAGAGGATAGGATAGGATAGAGGATAGGATAGGATAGACGATAGAATAGGATAGAGGATGGGATAGGACAGAGGATAGGATAGGGGATTTGATAGGATAGAGGATAGGATAGGATAGAGGATAGAATAGGATAGAGGATGGGATAGGACAAAGGATAGGATAGGGTATTTGATAGGATAGAGGATAGGATAGGATAGAAGATAGGATAGCATGGAGGATAGGATAGGATAGAGGATAGGATAGGATAGAGGATTGGATAGGATACATAATAGGATAGAGGATTGGATAGGATACAGGGTAGGATAGGATAGAGGATAGGATAGGATAGAGGATAGGATAGGATAGAGCATATTATAGGATAGAGGATAGGATAGGATAGAGGATAGGATAGGATAGAAGATAGGATAGGATAGAGGATAGGATAGGATAGAGGATAGGATAGGATAGAGGATAGGATAGGATAGGGGATAGGATAGGATACAGGAAAGGATAGGATTGAGGATAGGATTGGATACAGGATAGGATAGAATAGAGGATAGGATACGGGATTGTATAGGATAGGATTGATGATAGGATAGGATAGAGGACAGGATAGGATAGAGGATTGGATATGATACAGGAAAGGATAGGATTGAGGATAGATGATAGGATAGGATAGAGGATTGGATAGGATACAGGATAGGATAGAGGATTGGATAGGATACAGGATAGGATAGGATAGAGGATAGGATAGGATAGAGGATTGGATAGGATACAGGATAGGATAGGATAGAGGATAGGATAGGGGATTTGATAGGATAGAGGATAGGATAGGATAGAAGATAGGATAGGATAGAGGATAGGATAGGATAGAGGATAGGATACGATAGAGGATAGGATAGGATAGAGGATTAGATAGGACAGAGGATAGGATAGGATAGAGGATAGGATAGGGGATTTGATAGGATAGAGGATAGGATATGATAGAGGATACGATAGGATAGAGGATTGGATAGGATAGAGGATAGGATAGGGGATTTGATAGGATAGAGGATAGGATAGGATAGAAGATAGGATAGGATAGAGGATAGGATAGGATAGAGGATAGGATACGATAGAGGATAGGATAGGATAGAGGATTAGATAGGACAGAGGATAGGATAGGATAGAGGATAGGATAGGGGATTTGATAGGATAGAGGATAGGATAGGATAGAGGATACGATAGGATAGAGGATTGGATAGGATACAGGATAGGATAGAAAAGAGAATAGGATAGGGTATTTGATAGGATAGAGGATAGGATAGGATAGAGGATAGCATAGGATAGAGGATAGGATAGGATAGAGGATAGGATAGGATAGAGGATAGAATAGGATAGAGGATGGGATAGGACAGAGGATAGGATAGGGGATTTCATAGGATAGAGGATAGGATAGGATAGAAGATAGGATAGGATAGAGGATAGGATAGGATAGAGGATAGGATAGGATAGAGGATAGGATAGGATAGGGGATAGGATAGGATACAGGAAAGGATAGGATTGAGGATAGGATTGGATACAGGATAGGATAGAATAGAGGATAGGATACGGGATTGTATAGGATAGGATTGAGGATAGGATAGGATAGAGGACAGGATAGGATAGAGGATTGGATATGATACAGGAAAGGATAGGATAGAGGATTGGATAGGATACAGGATAGGATAGGATAGAGGATAGGATAGGATAGAGGATTGGATAGGATACAGGATAGGATAGGATAGAGGATAGGATAGGATAGAGGATTGGATAGGATACAGGATAGGATAGGATAGAGGATAGGATAGGGGATTTGATAGGATAGAGGATAGGATAGGATAGAAGATAGGATAGGATAGAGGATAGGATAGGACAGAGGATAGGATAGGATAGAGGATAGGATAGGGGATTTGATAGGATAGAGGATAGGATAGGTTAGAGGATACGATAGGATAGCGGATAGGATAGGATAGAGGATAGAATAGGGCAGAGGATAGGATAGGGTATTTGATAGGATAGAGGATAGGATAGGATAGAGGATAGGATAGGATAGAGGATAGAATAGGATAGAGGATAGGATAGACGATAGGATAGGATAGAGGATAGGATAGGATAGAGCATATTATAGGATAGAGGATAGGATAGGATAGAGGATAGGATAGGACAGAGGATAGCATAGGATAGAGGATAGGATAGGATAGAGGATAGGATAGGATAGAGGATAGGATAGGACAGAGGATAGGATAGGGGATTGGATAGGATAGGATAGAGGATAGGATAGGATAGAAGATAGGATAGGATAGAGGATAGGATAGGGGATTTGATAGGATAGAGGATAGGATAGGATAGAAGATAGGATAGGATAGAGGATAGGATAGGATAGAGGATAGGATAGGATAGAGGATAGGATAGGACAGAGGATAGCATAGGATAGAGGATAGGATAGGATAGAGGATAGGATAGGATAGAGGATAGGATAGGATAGAGCATATTATAGGATAGAGGATAGGATAGGATAGAGGATAGGATAGGATAGAGGACTGGATAGAGGATAGAATAGGATAGAAGATAGGATAGGATAGAGGATAGGATAGGATAGAGGATAGTATAGGGGATTTGATAGGATAGAGGATAGGATAGGATAGAAGATAGTATAGGATAGAGGATTGGATCGGATAGAGGATAGGATAGGATAGAGAATAGGATAGGATAGAGGATAGGATAGGATAGAGGATAGGATAGGATAGAGGATAGGATAGGATAGAGGATAGGATAGGACAGTGGATTTGATAGGATAGAGGATAGGATAGGATACAGGAAAGGATAGGATTGAGGATAGGATTGGATACAGGAAAGGATACAATAGAGGATAGGATACGGGATTGTATAGGATAGGATTGAGGATAGGATAGGATAGAGGACAGGATAGGATAGAGGATTGGATATGATACAGGAAAGGATAGGATTGAGGATAGATGATAGGATAGGATAGAGGATTGGATAGGATACAGGATAGGATAGAGGATTGGATAGGATACAGGATAGGATAGTATAGAGGATAGGATAGGATAGAGGATTGGATAGGATACAGGATAGGATAGGATAGAGGATAGGATAGGGGATTTGATAGGATAGAGGATAGGATAGGATAGAAGATAGGATAGGATAGAGGATAGGATAGGATAGAGGATAGGATACGATAGAGGATAGGATAGGATAGAGGATTAGATAGGACAGAGGATAGGATAGGATACAGGATAGGATAGGGGATTTGATAGGATAGAGGATAGGATAGGATAGAGGATACGAAAGGATAGCGGATAGGATAGGATAGAGGATAGGATAGGATACAGGATAGGATAGGATAGAGGATAGGATAGGATAGAGGATAGGATGTGATAGAGGATAGGATAGGATAGAGGATTGGATAAGGTAGAGGATAGTATAGGATAGAGGATAGGATAGGATAGAGGATATAATAGGATTGAGGAAAGGATAGGATAGAGGATAGGATAGGATCGAGGATAGGATAGGATAGAGAATAGGATAGGATAGATGATAGGATAGAGGAAAGGATAGGATAGAGGATAGGATACGATAGAGGATAGGATAGGATAGAGGATTAGATAGGACAGAGGATAGGATAGGATACAGGATAGGATAGGGGATTTGATAGGATAGAGGATAGGATAGGATAGAGGATACGAAAGGATAGCGGATAGGATAGGATAGAGGATAGGATAGGATACAGGATAGGATAGGATAGAGGATAGGATAGGATAGAGGATAGGATGTGATAGAGGATAGGATAGGATAGAGGATTGGATAAGGTAGAGGATAGTATAGGATAGAGGATAGGATAGGATAGAGGATATAATAGGATTGAGGAAAGGATAGGATAGAGGATAGGATAGGATCGAGGATAGGATAGGATAGAGAATAGGATAGGATAGATGATAGGATAGAGGAAAGGATAGGATAGAGGAAAGATTAGGGGATAGGATAGGATAGGGGATACGACAGATGATAGGATAGGATTGAGAATAGGATAGGATAGAGGATACGATAGAGTATTGGATAGAGGATAGGATAGGATAGAGAATAGGATAGGATAGAGGATAGGATAGGATAGAGGATAGGATTGGATAGAGGATAGAATAGAGGATAGGATAGGATAGAGGATCGGATAGAGGATATGATAGGATAGAGGATAGGATAGGATAGAGGATTGGATAAGGTAGAGGATAGTATAGGATAGAGGATAGGATAGGATAGAGGATATAATACAATTGAGGAAAGGATAGGATAGAGGATAGGATAGGATCGAGGATAGGATAGGATAGAGGATAGGATAGGATAGAGGATAGGATATGATAGAGGATAGGATAGGATAGAAAATAGGATAGGACAGAGGATAGTATAAGATAGAGTATAGGATAGGATTGAGGATAGGATAGGATAGAGGAAAGGATAGGACAGAGGGTAGGATAGGATAGAGGATGGGCTAGGATAGAGGATACGAAAGGATAAAGGATAGGATAAAGGATAGGATAAAGGATAGGATAGGATAGAGGATAGGATAGGATAGAGGATAGGATAGAGGATAGGATACAGGATAGGATAGGATTGAGGATAGGATAGGATAGAGGATTGGATAGGATAGAGAATAGGATAGGATAGAGGATAGGATAGGATAGAGGATAGGATAGGATAGAGGATAGGATAGAGGATAGGATAGAGGATAGGATAGAGGATAGGATAGAGGATAGGATAGGATAGAGGATAGGATAGAATAGAGGATAGGATAGGATAGAGGATAGGATAGGATAGAGGATAGGATAGGATAGAGGATAGGATAGGATAGAGGATGGGATAGAGGATAGGATAGGATAGAGGATCGGATAGAGGATAGGATAGGATAGAGGATAGGATAGGATGGAGGATTGGATAAGGTAGAGGATAGTATAGGATAGAGGGTAGGATCTGATCGGATAGAACATAGGATAGGGGATTGGATAGGATAGAGGATAGGATAGGATAGAGGATAGGATAGGATAGAGGATAGGATAGGATAGAGGATAGGATAGGATAGGATAGAGGATAGGATAGGATAGAGGATAGGATAGGATAGAGTATAGGATAGGATAGAGGATAGGATAGGATAGAGGATAGGATAGGATATAGGATAGGATAGGATAGAGGATAGGATAGGATAGAGGTTAGGATAGGATAGAGGATAGGATAGGATAGAGGATAGGATAGGATAGAGGATAGGATAGGATAGAGGATAGGATAGGATAGAGTATAGGATAGGATAGAGGATAGGATAGGATAGAGGATAGGATAGGATAGAGGATAGGATAGGATAGAGGATAGGATAGTATAGAGGATAGGATAGGATAGAGGATAGGATAGGATAGAGGATAGGATAGGATAGTGGATAGGATAGGATAGAGGATAGGATAGAGGATAGGATACAGGATAGAATAGAGGATAGGATACAGGATAGAATAGAGGATAGAGGATAGGATAGGGGATTGGATAGGATAGAGGATAGGATAAGTTAGAGGATAGTATAGGATAGAGAATAGTATAGGGGATTGGATAGGATACAGGATAGGATACGATAGAGGATATGATACGATAGAGGATAGCGTAGGATAGGGGATATTATAGGATAGAGGATAGGATAATATAGAGTATAGAATAGGATAGAGGATACGGTACAGAATAGGATACATGATTGGATAGGATAGGGGATATTATAGGAAAGAGGAAAGGATAGGATAGAGGATGGGATAGGGGACTGGATAGGATAGAGGATAGGATAGGATAGGATAGGATAGAGGATAGGATAGGATAGAGGATAGGATAGAGGATAGGATACAGGATAGGATAGGATTGAGGATAGGATAGGATAGAGGATTGGATAGGATAGAGAATAGGATAGGATAGAGGATAGGATAGGATAGAGGATAGGATAGAATAGAGGATAGGATAGGAGAAAGCATAGGATAGGATAGAGGATAGGATAGAGGATAGGATAGAGGATAGGATAGGATAGAGGATAGGATAGAGGATAGGATAGAGGATAGGATAGGATAGAGGATAGGATAGGATAGAGGATAGGATAGGATAGAGGATAGGATAGGATAGAGGATGGGATAGAGGATAGGATAGGATAGAGGATCGGATAGAGGATAGGATAGGATAGAGGATAGGATAGGATGGAGGATTGGATAAGGTAGAGGATAGTATAGGATAGAGGGTAGGATCTGATCGGATAGAACATAGGATAGGGGATTGGATAGGATAGAGGATAGGATAGGATAGAGGATAGGATAGGATAGAGGATAGGATAGGGTAGAGAATAGGATAGGATAGAGGATAGGATAGGATAGAGGATAGGATAGTATAGAGGATAGGATAGGATAGAGGATAGGATAGGATAGAGGATAGGATAGGATAGTGGATAGGATAGGATAGAGGATAGGATAGAGGATAGGATACAGGATAGAATAGAGGATAGGATACAGGATAGAATAGAGGATAGAGGATAGGATAGGGGATTGGATAGGATACAGGATAGGATACGATAGAGGATATGATACGATAGAGGATAGCGTAGGATAGGGGATATTATAGGATAGAGGATAGGATAATATAGAGTATAGAATAGGATAGAGGATACGGTACAGAATAGGATACATGATTGGATAGGATAGGGGATATTATAGGAAAGAGGAAAGGATAGGATAGAGGATGGGATAGGGGACTGGATAGGATAGAGGATAGGATAGGATAGGATAGGATAGAGGATAGGATAGGATAGAGGATAGGATAGAGGATAGGATACAGGATAGGATAGGATTGAGGATAGGATAGGATAGAGGATTGGATAGGATAGAGAATAGGATAGGATAGAGGATAGGATAGGATAGAGGATAGGATAGGATAGAGGATAGGATAGAGGATAGGATAGAGGATAGGATAGAGGATAGGATAGAGGATAGGATAGGATAGAGGATAGGATAGAATAGAGGATAGGATAGGAGAAAGCATAGGATAGGATAGAGGATAGGATAGAGGATAGGATAGAGGATAGGATAGGATAGAGGATAGGATAGAGGATAGGATAGAGGATAGGATAGGATAGAGGATAGGATAGGATAGAGGATAGGATAGGATAGAGGATGGGATAGAGGATAGGATAGGATAGAGGATCGGATAGAGGATAGGATAGGATAGAGGATAGGATAGGATGGAGGATTGGATAAGGTAGAGGATAGTATAGGATAGAGGGTAGGATCTGATCGGATAGAACATAGGATAGGGGATTGGATAGGATAGAGGATAGGATAGGATAGAGGATAGGATAGGATAGAGGATAGGATAGGGTAGAGGATAGGATAGGATAGAGGATAGGATAGGATAGAGGATAGGATAGGATATAGGATAGGATAGGATAGAAGATAGGATAGGATAGAGGATAGGATAGGATAGAGGATAGGATAGGATAGAGGATAGGATAGGACAGAGGATAGCATAGGATATAGGATAGGATAGGATACAGGAAAGGATAGGATTGAGGATAGGATTGGATACAGGAAAGGATACAATAGAGGATAGGATACGGGATTGTATAGGATAGGATTGAGGATAGGATAGGATAGAGGACAGGATAGGATAGAGGATTGGATATGATACAGGAAAGGATAGGATTGAGGATAGATGATAGGATAGGATAGAGGATTGGATAGGATACAGGATAGGATAGAGGATTGGATAGGATACAGGATAGGATAGGATAGAGGATAGGATAGGATAGAGGATTGGATAGGATACAGGATAGGATAGGATAGAGCATATTATAGGATAGAGGATAGGATAGGATAGAGGATAGGATAGGATAGAGGATAGGATAGGATAGAGGACTGAATAGAGGATAGAATAGGATAGAAGATAGGATAGGATAGAGGATAGGATAGGATAGAGGATAGGATAGACGATAGGATAGGATAGAGGATAGGATAGGACAGAGGATAGGATAGGATAGAGGATAGGATAGGGGATTTGATAGGAAAGGATAGAGGATAGGATAGGATAGAGGACAGGATAGGATAGAGGATAGGATAGGATAGAGGATAGGATAGGATAGAGGATAGAATAGGATAGAGGATGGGATAGGACAGAGGATAGGATAGGGGATTTGATAGGATAGAGGATAGGATAGGATAGAAGATAGGATAGCATAGAGGATAGGATAGGATAGAGGATAGGATAGGATAGAGGATTGGATAGGATACATAATAGGATAGAGGATTGGATAGGATACAGGATAGGATAGGATAGAGGATAGGATAGGATAGAGGATAGGATAGGATAGAGCATATTATAGGATAGAGGATAGGATAGGATAGAGGATAGGATAGGATAGAGGACTGGATAGAGGATAGAATAGGATAGAAGATAGGATAGGATAGAGGATAGGATAGGATAGAGGATAGGATAGGATAGAGGATTGGATAGGACACAGGATAGGATAGAATAGAGAATAGGATAGGGGATTTGATAGCATAGAGGATAGGATAGGATAGAAGATAGGATAGGATAGAGGATAGGATAGGATAGAGGATAGGATAGGCGATAGGATAGGATAGAGGATAGGATAGGACAGAGGATAGGATAGGATAGAGGATAGGATAGGGGATTTGATAGGAAAGGATAGAGGATAGGATAGGATAGAGGACAGGATAGGATAGAGGATAGGATAGGATAGAGGATAGGATAGGATAGAGGATAGAGTAGGATAGAGGATGGGATAGGACAGAGGATAGGATAGGGGATTTGATAGGATAGAGGATAGGATAGGATAGAAGATAGGATAGGATAGAGGATAGGATAGGATAGAGGATAGGATAGGATACAGGATAGGATAGGATAGGGGATAGGATAGGATACAGGAAAGGATAGGATTGAGGATAGGATTGGATACAGGATAGGATAGAATAGAGGATAGGATACGGGATTGTATAGGATAGGATTGATGATAGGATAGGATAGAGGACAGGATAGGATAGAGGATTGGATATGATACAGGAAAGGATAGGATTGAGGATAGATGATAGGATAGGATAGAGGATTGGATAGGATACAGGATAGGATAGAGGATTGGATAGGATACAGGATAGGATAGGATAGAGGATAGGATAGGATAGAGGATTGGATAGGATACAGGATAGGATAGGATAGAGGATAGGATAGGGGATTTGATAGGATAGAGGATAGGATAGGATAGAAGATAGGATAGGATAGAGGATAGGATAGGATAGAGGATAGGATACGATAGAGGATAGGATAGGATAGAGGATTAGATAGGACAGAGGATAGGATAGGATAGAGGATAGGATAGGATAGAGGATAGGATAGGATAGAGGATAGAATAGGATAGAGGATAGGATAGGATAGAGGATAGGATAGGATAGAGGATAGGATAGGATAGAGGATAGGATAGGATAGAGGATAGGATAGGATAGAGGATAGGATAGGACAGAGGATAGGATAGGATAGAGGATAGGATAGGGGATTTGATAGGATAGAGGATAGGATAGGATAGAAGATAGGATAGACGATAGGATAGGATAGAGGATAGGATAGGACAGAGGATAGGATAGGATAGAGGATAGGATAGGGGATTTGATAGGATAGAGGATAGGATAGGATAGAGGATAGGATAGGATAGAGGATAGAATAGGATAGAGGATAGGATAGGATAGAGGATAGGATAGGATAGAGGATAGGATAGGATAGAGGATAGGATAGGATAGAGGATAGGATAGGATAGAGGATAGGATAGGACAGAGGATAGGATAGGATAGAGGATAGGATAGGGGATTTGATAGGATAGAGGATAGGATAGGATAGGATAGAGGATTGGATAGGATAGAGGAAAGGATAGTATTGAGGATATATGATAGGATAGGATAGAAGATAGGATAGGATAGAGTATACGGTATTATAGAGGGTAGGATAGGATAGAGCATAGGATAGGGGATTTGATAGGATAGAGGATAGGATAGGATATTGGATAGGATAGGATAGAGGATAGGATAGGATAGAGGATAGGATAGGATAGAGTATAGGATAGGATAGAGGATAGGATAGGATAGAGGATAGGATAGGATAGTGGATAGGATAGGATAGAGGATAGGATAGGACAGAGGATAGGATAGGGGATTTGATAGTATAGAGGATAGGATAGAGGATTGGATAGAGGATAGGATAGAGGATAGGATAGGATAGAAAATAGGATAGGGTAGAGGATAGGATAGGATAGAGGATAGGATAGGATAGAGGATAGGATAGGATAGAGGATAGGATAGGATAGAATATAGGATAGAGGATAGGATAGGATAGGATAGAGGATTGGATAGGATAGAGGAAAGGATAGTATTGAGGATAGATAATAGGATAGGATAGAAGATAGGATAGGATAGAGTATACGGTATTATAGAGGGTAGGATAGGATAGAGCATAGGATAGGAGATTTGATAGGATAGAGGATCAGATAGGATAGAGGATAGGGTAGGATAGAGGATACGACCTGATAGAGGATAGGATAGAGGATAGGATAGGATATAGGATAGGATAGGATAGAGGATAGGATAGGATAGAGGATAGGATAGGATAGAGTATAGGATAGGATAGAGGATAGGATAGGATAGAGGATAGGATAGGATAGAGGATAGGATAGGATAGAGGATAGGATAGGGTAGAGGATAGGATAGGATAGAGGATAGGATAGGACAGAGGATAGGATAGGGGATTTGATAGTATAGAGGATATTATAGAGGATTGGATAGAGGATAGGATAGAGGATAGGATAGGATAGAGGATAGGATAGGATAGAGGATAGGATAGGATAGAGGATAGGATAGGATAGAGGATTGGATAGGATAGAGGATTGTGTAGGATAGAGGATAGGATAAGGTAGAGGATAGGATAGGATAGAGTATAGGATAGGATAGAGGAAAGGATAAACGATAGGATAGGATAAACGATAGGATAGGATAGAGGATAGGATAGGACAGAGGATAGGATAGGATAGAGGATAGGATAGGATAGAGGATAGGATAGGATAGAGGATAGGATAGGATAGAGGATAGGATAGGATAGAGGATAGGATAGGATAGAGGATAGGATAGGATAGAGGATAGGATAGGATAGAGGATAGGATAGGGGATTTGATAGGATAGAGGATAGGATAGGATAGAGGATAGGATAGGGTAGAGGATAGGATAGGATAGAGGATAGGATAGGACAGAGGATAGGATAGGATAGAGGATAGGATAGGGGATTTGATAGGATAGAGGATAGGATAGGATAGAGGATAGGATAGGATAGAGGATAGAATAGGATAGAGGATAGGATAGGATAGAGGATAGGATAGGATAGAGGATAGGATAGGATAGAGGATAGGATAGGATAGAGGATAGGATAGGATAGAGGATAGGATAGGACAGAGGATAGGATAGGATAGAGGATAGGATAGGGGATTTGATAGGATAGAGGATAGGATAGGATAGGATAGAGGATTGGATAGGATAGAGGATAGGATAGGATAGAGTATAGGATAGGATAGAGGATAGGATAGGATAGACGATAGGATAGGATAGTGGATAGGATAGGATAGAGGATAGGATAGGACAGAGGATAGGATAGGGGATTTGATAGTATAGAGGATAGGATAGAGGATTGGATAGAGGATAGGATAGAGGATAGGATAGGATAGAAAATAGGATAGGATAGAGGATAGGATAGGATAGAGGATAGGATAGGATAGAGGATAGGATAGGATAGAGGATAGGATAGGATAGAGGATAGGATAGGATAGAATATAGGATAGAGGATAGGATAGGATAGGATAGAGGATTGGATAGGATAGAGGAAAGGATAGTATTGAGGATAGATAATAGGATAGGATAGAAGATAGGATAGGATAGAGTATACGGTATTATAGAGGGTAGGATAGGATAGAGCATAGGATAGGAGATTTGATAGGATAGAGGATAGGATAGGATAGAGGATCAGATAGGATAGAGGATAGGGTAGGATAGAGGATACGACCTGATAGAGGATAGGATAGAGGATAGGATAGGATATTGGATAGGATAGGATAGAGGATAGGATAGGATAGAGGATAGGATAGGATAGAGTATAGGATAGGATAGAGGATAGGATAGGATAGAGGATAGGATAGGATAGAGGATAGGATAGGATAGAGGATAGGATAGGGTAGAGGATAGGATAGGATAGAGGATAGGATAGGACAGAGGATAGGATAGGGGATTTGATAGTATAGAGGATAGGATAGAGGATTGGATAGGATAGAGGATAGGATAGGATAGAGGATAGGATAGGATAGAGGATAGGATAGGATAGAGGATAGGATAGGATAGAAAATAGGATAGGATAGAGGATAGGATAGGATAGAGGATAGGATAGGATAGAGGATAGGATAGGATAGAGTATAGGATAGAGGATAGGATAGGATAGGATAGAGGATTGGATAGGATAGAGGATTGTGTAGGATAGAGGATAGGATAAGGTAGAGGATAGGATAGGATAGAGTATAGGATAGGATAGAGGAAAGGATAAACGATAGGATAGGATAAACGATAGGATAGGATAGAGGATAGGATAGGACAGAGGATAGGATAGGATAGAGGATAGGATAGGATAGAGGATAGGATAGGATAGAGGATAGGATAGGATAGAGGATAGGATAGGATAGAGGATAGGATAGGATAGAGGATAGGATAGGATAGAGTATAGGATAGGATAGAGGATAGGATAGGATAGAGGATAGGATAGGATAGTGGATAGGATAGGATAGAGGATAGGATAGGACAGAGGATAGGATAGGGGATTTGATAGTATAGAGGATAGGATAGAGGATTGGATAGAGGATAGGATAGATGATATGATAGGATAGAAAATAGGATAGGATAGAGGATAGGATAGGATAGAGGATAGGATAGGATATAGGATAGGATAGGACAGAGGATAGGATATGATAGAGGATAGGATAGGGGATTTGATAGGATAGAGGATAGGATATGATATGATAGAGGATTGGATAGGATAGAGGAAAGGATAGTATTGAGGATATATGATAGGATAGGATAGAAGATAGGATAGGATAGAGTATACGGTATTATAGAGGGTAGGATAGGATAGAGCATAGGATAGGGGATTTGATAGGATAGAGGATAGCATAGGATAGAGGATCAGATAGGATAGAGGATAGGGTAGGATAGAGGATACGACATGATAGAGGATAGGATAGAGGATAGGATAGGATATTGGATAGGATAGGATAGAGGATAGGATAGGATAGAGGATAGGATAGGATAGAGTATAGGATAGGATAGAGGATAGGATAGGATAGAGGATAGGATAGGATAGTGGATAGGATAGGATAGAGGATAGGATAGGACAGAGGATAGGATAGGGGATTTGATAGTATAGAGGATAGGATAGAGGATTGGATAGAGGATAGGATAGAGGATAGGATAGGATAGAAAATAGGATAGGATAGAGGATAGGATAGGATAGAGGATAGGATAGGATAGAGGATAGGATAGGATAGAGGATAGGATAGGATAGAATACAGGATAGAGGATAGGATAGGATAGGATAGAGGATTGGATAGGATAGAGGAAAGGATAGTATTGAGGATAGATAATAGGATAGGATAGAAGATAGGATAGGATAGAGTATACGGTATTATAGAGGGTAGGATAGGATAGAGCATAGGATAGGAGATTTGATAGGATAGAGGATAGGATAGGATAGAGCATAGGATAGGAGATTTGATAGGATAGAGGATAGGATAGGATAGAGGATCAGATAGGATAGAGGATAGGATAGGATAGAGGATAGGATAGGACAGAGGATAGTATAGGGGATTTGATAGTATAGAGGATAGGATAGAGGATTGGATAGAGGATAGGATAGAGGATAGGATAGGATAGAAAATAGGATAGGATAGAGGATAGGATAGGATAGAGGATAGGATAGGATAGAGGATAGGATAGGATAGAGTATAGGATAGAGGATAGGATAGGATAGGATAGAGGATTGGATAGGATAGAGGATTGTGTAGGATAGAGGATAGGATAAGGTAGAGGATAGGATAGGATAGAGTATAGGATAGGATAGAGGAAAGGATAAACGATAGGATAGGATAAACGATAGGATAGGATAGAGGATAGGATAGGACAGAGGATAGGATAGGATAGAGGATAGGATAGGATAGAGGATAGGATAGGATAGAGGATAGGATAGGATAGAGGATAGGATAGGATAGAGGATAGGATAGGATAGAGGATAGGATAGGATAGAGGATAGGATAGGATAGAGGATAGGATGGGATAGAGGATAGGATAGGATAGAGGATAGGATAGGACAGAGGATAGGATAGGATAGAGGATAGGATAGGGGATTTGATAGGATAGAGGATAGGATAGGATAGAAGATAGGATAGACGATAGGATAGGATAGAGGATAGGATAGAGGATATGATAGGATAGGATAGAGGATTGGATAGGATAGACGATAGGATAGGATAGAGGATAGGATAAACGATAGGATAGGATAGAGGATAGGATAGGATAGAGGATAGGATAGGATAGAGGATAGGATAGGATAGAGGATAGGATAGGATAGAGGATAGGATAGGATAGGATAGGATAGAGGATAGGATAGGATAGAGGATAGGATAGGATAGAGGATAGGATAGGATAGAGGATTGTATAGGATGGAGGATAGGATAAGGTAGAGGATAGGATAGGATAGAGGATAGGATAGGATAGAGAATAGGATAGGATAGAGAATAGGATAGAGGATAGGATAGGATAGAGGATAGGATAGGATAGAGGATAGGATAGGATAGAGGAATGGATAAACGATAGGATAGGATAGAGGATAGGATAGGATAGAGGATAGGATAGGATAGAGGGTTGGATAGGATAGAGGAAAGGATAGTATTGAGGATAGATAATAGGATAGGATAGAGGATTGGATACGATACAGGATATCATAGGATAGAGAATAGGATAGGGGATTTGATAGGATAGGATAGAAGATAGGATAGGATAGAGGATAGGATAGGATAGAGGATAGGCTATTATAGAGGATAGGATACAGGATAGGATAGGATAGGATAGAGGATAGGATAGGATGGAGGGTACGATAGGATAGAGGATAGGCTAGGATAGAGGATAGGAATCAGGATAGGATAGGATAGGATAGAGGATTGGGTAGGATAGAGGAAAGGATAGGATTGAGGATAGGATAGACGATAGGATAGGATAGAGGATAGGATAGAGGATAGGATAGAGGATAGGATAGAGGATAGGATAGAGGATAGGATAGGATAGGTTAGAGGATTGGATAGGATAGAGGAAAGGATAGGAAAGAGGATAAGATAGGATAGAGGATACGATTGGATAGAGGATACGATAGGATAGAGGATAGGATAGGATAGAGGATAGGATAGGATAGAGGATAGGATAGACGATAGGATAGGATATAGGATAGGATAGGACAGAGGATAGGATAGGATAGAGGATAGGATAGGGTAGAGGATAGGATAGGATAGAGGATAGGATAGGATAGAGGATAGGATAGGATAGAGGATAGGATAGGACAGAGGATAGGATAGGATAGAGGATAGGATAGGATAGAGGATAGGATAGGATAGATAATTGGATAGGATAGACGATAGGATAGGATAGAGGATAGGATAGGATAGAGGATAGGATAGGATAGAGGATAGGATAGGATAGAGGATAGGATAGGATAGAAGATAGAATAGGATAGAGGATAGGATAGGACAGATGATAGGATAGGATAGAGGATAGGATAGGATAGAGGATAGGATAGGATAGAGGATAGGATAGGATAGAGGATAGGATAGGATAGTGGATAGGATAGGATAGAGGATAGGATAGGATAGAGGATAGGATAGGAAAGAGGATAAGATAGGATAGAGGATACGATTGGATAGAGGATACGATAGGATAGAGGATAGGATAGGATAGAGGATAGGATAGACGATAGGATAGGATATAGGATAGGATAGGACAGAGGATAGGATAGGATAGAGGATAGGATAGGGTAGAGGATAGGATAGGATAGAGGATAGGATAGGATAGAGGATAGGATAGGATAGAGGATAGGATAGGATAGAGGATAGGATAGGATAGAGGATAGGATAGGACAGAGGATAGGATAGGATAGAGGATAGGATAGGATAGAGGATAGGATAGGATAGAGGATAGGATAGACGATAGGATAGGATATAGGATATGATAGGACAGAGGATAGGATATCATAGAGGATAGGATAGGATAGAGGATAGAGGATAGGATAGGATACAGGAAAGGATAGGATTGAGGACAGGATTGGATACAGGATAGGATAGGATAGGGGATTGGATAGGATAGGATAGAGGATAGGCTAGGATAGAGGATAGGATACAGGATAGGATAGGATAGGATAGAGGATAGGATAGGATGGAGGGTAGGATAGGATAGAGGATAGGATAGGATAGAGGATAGGATAGGATAGAGGATAGGGGATAGGATAGGATACAGGAAAGGATAGGATTGAGGATAGGATTGGGTACAGGATAGGATAGGATAGGGGATTGGATAGGATAGGATAGAGGATAGGCTAGAATAGAGGATAGGATACAGGATAGGATAGGATAGGATAGAGGATTGGATAGGACAGAGGAAAGGATAGGATTGAGGATAGATGATAGGATAGGATGGAGGATTGGATAGGATACAGGATAGGATAGGATAGAGAATAGGATAGGGGATTTGATAGGATAGAGGATAGGATAGGATAGAGGATAGGATAGGATAGAGGATAGGATAGGACAGAGGATAGGATAGGATAGAGGATAGGATAGGGGATTTGATAGGATAGAGGATAGGATAGGATAGAGGATAGGATAGGATAGAGGATAGAATAGGATAGAGGATAGGATAGGATAGAGGATAGGATAGGATAGAGGATAGGATAGGATAGAGGATAGGATAGGATAGAGGATAGGATAGGATAGAGGATAGGATAGGACAGAGGATAGGATAGGATAGAGGATAGGATAGGGGATTTGATAGGATAGAGGATAGGATAGGATAGAAGATAGGATAGGATAGAGGATAGGATAGGATAGAGGATAGGATAGGATAGAGGATAGGATAGGACAGAGGATAGGATAGGATAGAGGATAGGATAGGGGATTTGATAGGATAGAGGATAGGATAGGATAGAGGATAGGATAGGATAGAGGATAGAATAGGATAGAGGATAGGATAGGATAGAGGATAGGATAGGATAGAGGATAGGATAGGATAGAGGATAGGATAGGATAGAGGATAGGATAGGACAGAGGATCGGATAGGATAGAGGATAGGATAGGGGATTTGATAGGATAGAGGATAGGATAGGATAGAAGATAGGATAGACGATAGGATAGGATAGAGGATAGGATAGGATAGAGTATAGGATAGAGGATAGGATAGGATAGGATAGAGGATTGGATAGGATAGAGGAAAGGATAGTATTGAGGATAGATAATAGGATAGGATAGAAGATAGGATAGGATAGAGTATACGGTATTATAGAGGGTAGGATAGGATAGAGCATAGGATAGGGGATTTGATAGGATAGAGGATAGGATAGGATAGAGGATCAGATAGGATAGAGGATAGGGTAGGATAGAGGATACGACATGATAGAGGATAGGATAGAGGATAGGATAGGATAGAGGATAGGATAGTATAGATGATAGGATAGGATAGAGGATAGGGTAGGATAGAGGATAGGATAGGACAGAGGATAGTTTAGGGGATTTGATAGGATAGAGGATAGGATAGGATAGAAGATAGGATAGGATATAGGATAGGATAGGATAGAGGATAGGATAGGATAGAGGATAGGATAGGATAGAGTATAGGATAGGATAGAGGATAGGATAGGATAGAGGATAGGATAGGATAGAGGATAGGATAGGATAGAGGATAGGATAGGACAGAGGATAGGATAGGGGATTTGATAGTATAGAGGATAGGATAGAGGATTGGATAGAGGATAGGATAGAGGATAGGATAGGATAGAAAATAGGATAGGATAGAGGATAGGATAGGAAAGAGGATAGGATAGGATAGAGGATAGGATAGGATAGAGGATAGGATAGGATAGAGAATAGGATAGAGGATAGGATAGGATAGAGGATAGGATAGGATAGGATAGAGGATAGGATAGGATAGAGGATAGGATAAACGATAGGATAGGATAGAGGATAGGATAGAGGATAGGATAGGATAGAGGATAGGATAGGATAGAGGATAGGATAGGATAGAGGATAGGATACGATAGAGGATAGGATAGGACAGAGGATAGGATAGGATAGAGTATAGGATAGGGGATTTGATAGGATAGAGGATAGGATAGGATAGAGGATAGGATAGGATAGAGGATAGAATAGGATAGAGGATAGGATAGGATAGAGGATAGGATAGGATAGAGGATAGGATAGGATAGAGGATAGGATAGGATAGAGGATAGGATAGGATAGAGGATAGGATAGGACAGAGGATAGGATAGGATAGAGGATAGGATAGGGGATTTGATAGGATAGAGGAAAGGATAGGATAGAAGATAGGATAGACGATAGGATAGGATAGAGGATAGGATAGGATAGAGTATAGGATAGAGGATAGGATAGGATAGGATAGAGGATTGGATAGGATAGAGGAAAGGATAGTATTGAGGATAGATAATAGGATAGGATAGAAGATAGGATAGGATAGAGTATACGGTATTATAGAGGGTAGGATAGGATAGAGCATAGGATAGGGGATTTGATAGGATAGAGGATAGGATAGGATAGAGGATCAGATAGGATAGAGGATAGGGTAGGATAGAGGATACGACATGATAGAGGATAGGATAGAGGATAGGATAGGATAGAGGATAGGATAGTATAGATGATAGGATAGGATAGAGGATAGGGTAGGATAGAGGATAGGATAGGACAGAGGATAGTTTAGGGGATTTGATAGGATAGAGGATAGGATAGGATAGAAGATAGGATAGGATATAGGATAGGATAGGATAGAGGATAGGATAGGATAGAGGATAGGATAGGATAGAGTATAGGATAGGATAGAGGATAGGATAGGATAGAGGATAGGATAGGATAGAGGATAGGATAGGATAGAGGATAGGATAGGACAGAGGATAGGATAGGGGATTTGATAGTATAGAGGATAGGATAGAGGATTGGATAGAGGATAGGATAGAGGATAGGATAGGATAGAAAATAGGATAGGATAGAGGATAGGATAGGAAAGAGGATAGGATAGGATAGAGGATAGGATAGGATAGAGGATAGGATAGGATAGAGAATAGGATAGAGGATAGGATAGGATAGAGGATAGGATAGGATAGGATAGAGGATAGGATAGGATAGAGGATAGGATAAACGATAGGATAGGATAGAGGATAGGATAGAGGATAGGATAGGATAGAGGATAGGATAGGATAGAGGATAGGATAGGATAGAGGATAGGATACGATAGAGGATAGGATAGGACAGAGGATAGGATAGGATAGAGTATAGGATAGGGGATTTGATAGGATAGAGGATAGGATAGGATAGAGGATAGGATAGGATAGAGGATAGAATAGGATAGAGGATAGGATAGGATAGAGGATAGGATAGGATAGAGGATAGGATAGGATAGAGGATAGGATAGGATAGAGGATAGGATAGGATAGAGGATAGGATAGGACAGAGGATAGGATAGGATAGAGGATAGGATAGGGGATTTGATAGGATAGAGGAAAGGATAGGATAGAAGATAGGATAGACGATAGGATAGGATAGAGGATAGGATAGGATAGAGTATAGGATAGAGGATAGGATAGGATAGGATAGAGGATTGGATAGGATAGAGGATAGGATAGGATAGAGGATAGAGGATACGATAGGATACAGGATAGGATAGGATAGAGGATAGGATAGGATGGGATAGAGGATAGGATAGGATAGAGGATTGTATAGGATAGAGGATAGGATAAGGTAGAGGATAGGATAGGATAGAGTATAGGATAGGATAGAGGATAGGATAGGATAAACGATAGGATAGGATACAGGATAGGATAGGACAGAGGATAGGATAGGATAGAGGATAGGATAGGATAGAGGATAGGATAGGATAGAGGATAGGTTAGGATAGAGGATAGGATAGGATAGAGGATAGGATAGGATAGAGGATAGGATAGGATAGAGGATAGGATAGGATAGAGGATAGGATAGGATAGAGGATAGGATAGGATAGAGGATAGGATAGGACAGAGGATAGGATAGGATAGAGGATAGGATAGGGGATTTGATAGGATAGAGGATAGGATAGGATAGAGGATAGGATAGGATAGAGGATAGAATAGGATTGAGGATAGGATAGGATAGAGGATAGGATAGGATAGAGGATAGGATAGGATAGAGGATAGGATAGGATAGAGGATTGGATAGGATAGAGGAAAGGATAGTATTGAGGATAGATAATAGGATAGGATAGAAGATAGGATAGGATAGAGGATTGTGTAGGATAGAGGATAGGATAAGGTAGAGGATAGGATAGGATAGAGTATAGGATAGGATAGAGGAAAGGATAAACGATAGGATAGGATAAACGATAGGATAGGATAGAGGATAGGATAGGACAGAGGATAGGATAGGATAGAGGATAGGATAGGATAGAGGATAGGATAGGATAGAGGATAGGATAGGATAGAGGATAGGATAGGATAGAGGATAGGATAGGATAGAGGATAGGATAGGATAGGGGATAGGATAGGATAGAGGATAGGATAGGATAGAGGATAGGATAGGATAGAGGATAGGATAGGACAGAGGATAGGATAGGATAGAGGATAGGATAGGGGATTTGATAGGATAGAGGATAGGATAGGATAGAAGATAGGATAGACGATAGGATAGGATAGAGGATAGGATAGAGGATATGATAGGATAGGATAGAGGATTGGATAGGATAGACGATAGGATAGGATAGAGGATAGGATAGGATAGAGGATAGGATAGGATAGAGGATAGGATAGGATAGAGGATAGGAGAGGATAGATTATAGGATAGGATAGAGGATAGGATAGGATAGAGGATAGGATAGGATAGACGATAGGATAGGATAGAGGATAGGATAGGATAGAGGATAGGATAGGATAGAGGATAGGATAGGATAGAGGATAGGATAGGATAGAGGATAGGATATCATAGAGGATTGTATAGGATAGAGGATAGGATAAGGTAGAGGATAGGATAGGATAGAGGATAGGATAGGATAGAGGATAGGATAGGATAGAGAATAGGATAGAGGATAGGATGGGATAGAGGATAGGATAGGATAGAGGATAGGATAAACGATAGGATAGGATAGAGGATAGGATAGGATAGAGGATAGGATAGGATAGAGGATTGGATAGGATAGAGGAAAGGATAGTATTGAGGATAGATAATAGGATAGGATAGAGGATTGGATACGATACAGGATATCATAGGATAGAGAATAGGATAGGGGATTTGATAGGATAGGATAGAAGATAGGATAGGATAGAGGATAGGATAGGATAGAGGATAGGCTAGGATAGAGGATAGGATACAGGATAGGATAGGATAGGATAGAGGATAGGATAGGATGGAGGGTAGGATAGGATAGAGGATAGGCTAGGATAGAGGATAGGATACAGGATAGGATAGGATAGGATAGAGGATTGGATAGGATAGAGGAAAGGATAGGATTGAGGATAGGATAGACGATAGGATAGGATAGAAGATAGGATAGAGGATAGGATAGGATAGGATAGAGGATTGGATAGGATAGAGGAAAGGATAGGAAAGAGGATAAGATAGGATAGAGGATACGATTGGATAGAGGATACGATAGGATAGAGGATAGGATAGGATAGAGGATAGGATAGGATAGAGGATAGGATAGACGATAGGATAGGATATAGGATAGGATAGGACAGAGGATAGGATAGGATAGAGGATAGGATAGGGTAGAGGATAGGATAGGATAGAGAATAGGATAGGATAGAGGATAGGATAGGATAGAGGATAGGATAGGACAGAGGATAGGATAGGATAGAGGATAGGATAGGATAGAGGATAGGATAGGATAGAGCATTGGATAGGATAGACGATAGGATAGGATAGAGGATAGGATAGGATAGAGGATAGGATAGGATAGAGGATAGGATAGGATAGAGGATAGGATAGGATAGAGGATAGGAGAGGATAGATTATAGGATAGGATAGAGGATAGGATAGGATAGAGGATAGGATAGGATATACGATAGGATAGGATAGAGGATAGGATAGGATAGAGTATAGGATAGAGGATAGGATAGGATAGGATAGAGGATTGGATAGGATAGAGGATAGGATAGGATAGAGGATAGAGGATACGATAAGATACAGGATAGGATAGGATAGAGGATAGGATAGGATGGGATAGAGGATAGGATAGGATAGAGGATTGTATAGGATAGAGGATAGGATAAGGTAGAGGATAGGATACGATAGAGTATAGGATAGGATAGAGGATAGGATAAACGATAGGATAGGATAAACGATAGGATAGGATAGAGGATAGGATAGGACAGAGGATAGGATAGGATAGAGGATAGGATAGGATAGAGGATAGGATAGGATAGAGGATAGGTTAGGACAGAGGATAGGATAGGATAGAGGATAGGATAGGATAGAGGATAGGATAGGATAGAGGATAGGATAGGATAGAGGATAGGATAGGATAGAGGATAGGATATCATAGAGGATTGTATAGGATAGAGGATAGGATAAGGTAGAGGATAGGATAGGATAGAGGATAGGATAGGATAGAGGATAGGATAGGATAGAGAATAGGATAGAGGATAGGATGGGATAGAGGATAGGATAGGATAGAGGATAGGATAAACGATAGGATAGGATAGAGGATAGGATAGGATAGAGGATAGGATAGGATAGAGGATTGGATAGGATAGAGGAAAGGATAGTATTGAGGATAGATAATAGGATAGGATAGAGGATTGGATACGATACAGGATATCATAGGATAGAGAATAGGATAGGGGATTTGATAGGATAGGATAGAAGATAGGATAGGATAGAGGATAGGATAGGATAGAGGATAGGCTAGGATAGAGGATAGGATACAGGATAGGATAGGATAGGATAGAGGATAGGATAGGATGGAGGGTAGGATAGGATAGAGGATAGGCTAGGATAGAGGATAGGATACAGGATAGGATAGGATAGGATAGAGGATTGGATAGGATAGAGGAAAGGATAGGATTGAGGATAGGATAGACGATAGGATAGGATAGAAGATAGGATAGAGGATAGGATAGGATAGGATAGAGGATTGGATAGGATAGAGGAAAGGATAGGAAAGAGGATAAGATAGGATAGAGGATACGATTGGATAGAGGATACGATAGGATAGAGGATAGGATAGGATAGAGGATAGGATAGGATAGAGGATAGGATAGACGATAGGATAGGATATAGGATAGGATAGGACAGAGGATAGGATAGGATAGAGGATAGGATAGGGTAGAGGATAGGATAGGATAGAGAATAGGATAGGATAGAGGATAGGATAGGATAGAGGATAGGATAGAACAGAGGATAGGATAGGATAGAGGATAGGATAGGATAGAGGATAGGATAGGATAGAGCATTGGATAGGATAGACGATAGGATAGGATAGAGGATAGGATAGGATAGAGGATAGGATAGGATAGAGGATAGGATAGGATAGAGGATAGGATAGGATAGAGGATAGGAGAGGATAGATTATAGGATAGGATAGAGGATAGGATAGGATAGAGGATAGGATAGGATAGAGGATAGGATACGATAGAGGATAGGATAGGACAGAGGATAGGATAGGATAGAGTATAGGATAGGGGATTTGATAGGATAGAGGATAGGATAGGATAGAGGATAGGATAGGATAGAGGATAGAATAGGATAGAGGATAGGATAGGATAGAGGATAGGATAGGATAGAGGATAGGATAGGATAGAGGATAGGATAGGATAGAGGATAGGATAGGATAGAGGATAGGATAGGACAGAGGATAGGATAGGATAGAGGATAGGATAGGGGATTTGATAGGATAGAGGAAAGGATAGGATAGAAGATAGGATAGACGATAGGATAGGATAGAGGATAGGATAGGATAGAGTATAGGATAGAGGATAGGATAGGATAGGATAGAGGATTGGATAGGATAGAGGATAGGATAGGATAGAGGATAGAGGATACGATAGGATACAGGATAGGATAGGATAGAGGATAGGATAGGATGGGATAGAGGATAGGATAGGATAGAGGATTGTATAGGATAGAGGATAGGATAAGGTAGAGGATAGGATAGGATAGAGTATAGGATAGGATAGAGGATAGGATAAACGATAGGATAGGATAAACGATAGGATAGGATAGAGGATAGGATAGGACAGAGGATAGGATAGGATAGAGGATAGGATAGGATAGAGGATAGGATAGGATAGAGGATAGGTTAGGATAGAGGATAGGATAGGATAGAGGATAGGATAGGATAGAGGATAGGATAGGATAGAGGATAGGATAGGATAGAGGATAGGATAGGATAGAGGATAGGATAGGATAGAGGATAGGATAGGACAGAGGATAGGATAGGATAGAGGATAGGATAGGGGATTTGATAGGATAGAGGATAGGATAGGATAGAGGATAGGATAGGATAGAGGATAGGATAGGATAGAGGATAGGATAGGAAAGAGGATAGGATAGGATAGAGGATAGGATAGGATAGAGGATAGGATAGGATAGAGAATAGGATAGAGGATAGGATAGGATAGAGGATAGGATAGGATAGGATAGAGGATAGGATAGGATAGAGGATAGGATAAACGATAGGATAGGATAGAGGATAGGATAGAGGATAGGATAGGATAGAGGATAGGATAGGATAGAGGATAGGATAGGATAGAGGATAGGATACGATAGAGGATAGGATAGGACAGAGGATAGGATAGGATAGAGTATAGGATAGGGGATTTGATAGGATAGAGGATAGGATAGGATAGAGGATAGGATAGGATAGAGGATAGAATAGGATAGAGGATAGGATAGGATAGAGGATAGGATAGGATAGAGGATAGGATAGGATAGAGGATAGGATAGGATAGAGGATAGGATAGGATAGAGGATAGGATAGGACAGAGGATAGGATAGGATAGAGGATAGGATAGGGGATTTGATAGGATAGAGGATAGGATAGGATAGAGGATAGGATAGGATAGAGGATAGAATAGGATAGAGGATAGGATAGGATAGAGGATAGGATAGGATAGAGGATAGGATAGGATAGAGGATAGGATAGGATAGAGGATAGGATAGGACAGAGGATAGGATAGGATAGAGGATAGGATAGGGGATTTGATAGGATAGAGGATAGGATAGGATAGAAGATAGGATAGACGATAGGATAGGATAGAGGATAGGATAGGATAGAGTATAGGATAGAGGATAGGATAGGATAGGATAGAGGATTGGATAGGATAGAGGAAAGGATAGGATAGAGGATAGGATAGGATAGAGGATAGGATAGGATGGAATATAGGATAGAGGATAGGATAGGATAGGATAGAGGATTGGATAGGATAGAGGAAAGGATAGTATTGAGGATAGATAATAGGATAGGATAGAAGATAGGATAGGATAGAGTATACGGTATTATAGAGGGTAGGATAGGATAGAGCATAGGATAGGGGATTTGATAGGATAGAGGATTGGATAGGATAGAGGAAAGGATAGTATTGAGGATAGATAATAGGATAGGATAGAAGATAGGATAGGATAGAGTATACGGTATTATAGAGGGTAGGATAGGATAGAGCATAGGATAGGGGATTTGATAGGATAGAGGATAGGATAGGATAGAGGATCAGATAGGATAGAGGATAGGGTAGGATAGAGGATACGACATGATAGAGGATAGGATAGAGGATAGGATAGGATATAGGATAGGATAGGATAGAGGATAGGATAGGATAGAGGATAGGATAGGATAGAGTATAGGATAGGATAGAGGATAGGATAGGATAGAGGATAGGATAGGATAGAGGATAGGATACGATAGAGGATAGGATAGGACAGAGGATAGGATAGGGGATTTGATAGTATAGAGGATAGGATAGAGGATTGGATAGAGGATAGGATAGAGGATAGGATAGGATAGAAAATAGGATAGGATAGAGGATAGGATAGGATAGAGGATAGGATAGGATAGAGTATAGGATAGGATAGAGGATAGGATAGGATAGAGGATAGGATAGGATAGAGGATAGGATAGGATAGAGGATAGGATAGGACAGAGGATAGGATAGGGGATTTGATAGTATAGAGGATAGGATAGAGGATTGGATAGAGGATAGGATAGAGGATAGGATAGGATAGAGGATTGGATAGAGGATAGGATAGAGGATAGGATAGGATAGAAAATAGGATAGGATAGAGGATAGGATAGGATAGAGGATAGGATAGGATAGAGGATAGGATAGGATAGAGTATAGGATAGAGGATAGGATAGGATAGGATAGAGGATTGTATAGGATAGAGGATTGTGTAGGATAGAGGATAGGATAAGGTAGAGGATAGGATAGGATAGAGTATAGGATAGGATAGAGGAAAGGATAAACGATAGGATAGGATAAACGATAGGATAGGATAGAGGATAGGATAGGACAGAGGATAGGATAGGATAGAGGATAGGATAGGATAGAGGATAGGATAGGATAGAGGATAGGATAGGATAGAGGATAGGATAGGATAGAGGATAGGATAGGATAGAGGATAGGATAGGATAGGGGATAGGATAGGATAGAGGATAGGATAGGATAGAGGATAGGATAGGATAGAGGATAGGATAGGACAGAGGATAGGATAGGATAGAGGATAGGATAGGGGATTTGATAGGATAGAGGATAGGATAGGATAGAAGATAGGATAGACGATAGGATAGGATAGAGGATAGGATAGAGGATATGATAGGATAGGATAGAGGATTGGATAGGATAGACGATAGGATAGGATAGAGGATAGGACAGGATAGAGGATAGGATAGGATAGAGGATAGGATAGGATAGAGGATAGGATAGGATAGAGGATAGGATAGGATAGAGGATAGGATAGGATAGAGGATAGGATAGGATAGAGAATAGGATAGAGGATAGGATAGGATAGAGGATAGGATAGGATAGAGGATAGGATAAACGATAGGATAGGATAGAGGATAGGATAGGATAGAGGATAGGATAGGATAGAGGATAGGATAGGATAGAGGATAGGATAGGATAGAGGATAGGATAGGATAGAGGATAGGATAGGATAGAGGATAGGATAGGATAGAGGATAGGATAGGATAGAGGATAGGATAGGATAGAGGATAGGATAGAGGATTGTATAGGATAGAGGATAGGATAAGGTAGAGGATAGGATAGGATAGAGGATAGGATAGGATAGAGGATAGGATAGGATAGAGAATAGGATAGAGGATAGGATAGGATAGAGGATAGGATAGGATAGAGGATAGGATAAACGATAGGATAGGATAGAGGATAGGATAGGATAGAGGATAGGATAGGACAGAGGATAGGATAGGATAGAGGATAGGATAGGGGATTTGATAGGATAGAGGATAGGATAGGATAGAAGATAGGATAGACGATAGGATAGGATAGAGGATAGGATAGGATAGAGTATAGGATAGAGGATAGGATAGGATAGGATAGAGGATTGGATAGGACAGAGGAAAGGATAGTATTGAGGATAGATGATAGGATAGGATAGAAGATAGGATAGGATAGAGTATACGGTATTATAGAGGGTAGGATAGGATAGAGCATAGGATAGGGGATTTGATAGGATAGAGGATAGCATAGGATAGAGGATCAGATAGGATAGAGGATAGGGTAGGATAGAGGATACGACATGATAGAGGATAGGATAGAGGATAGGATAGGATATAGGATAGGATAGGATAGAGGATAGGATAGGATAGAGGATAGGATAGGATAGAGTATAGGATAGGATAGAGGATAGGATAGGATAGAGGATAGGATAGGATAGAGGATAGGATAGGATAGAGGATAGGATAGCACAGAGGATAGGATAGGGGATTTGATAGTATAGAGGATAGGATAGAGGATTGGATAGAGGATAGGATAGAGGATAGGATAGGATAGAAAATAGGATAGGATAGAGGATAGGATAGGATAGAGGATAGGATAGGATAGAGGATAGGATAGGATAGAATATAGGATAGAGGATAGGATAGGATAGGATAGAGGATTGGATAGGATAGAGGAAAGGATAGTATTGAGGATAGATAATAGGATAGGATAGAAGATAGGATAGGATAGAGTATACGGTATTATAGAGGGTAGGATAGGATAGAGCATAGGATAGGGGATTTGATAGGATAGAGGATAGGATAGGATAGAGGATCAGATAGGATAGAGGATAGGGTAGGATAGAGGATACGACATGATAGAGGATAGGATAGAGGATAGGATAGGATATAGGATAGGATAGGATAGAGGATAGGATAGGATAGAGGATAGGATAGGATAGAGTATAGGATAGGATAGAGGATAGGATAGGATAGAGGATAGGATAGGATAGAGGATAGGATAGGATAGAGGATAGGATAGGACAGAGGATAGGATAGGGGATTTGATAGTATAGAGGATAGGATAGAGGATTGGATAGAGGATAGGATAGAGGATAGGATAGGATAGAAAATAGGATAGGATAGAGGATAGGATAGGATAGAGGATAGGATAGGATAGAGTATAGGATAGGATAGAGGATAGGATAGGATAGAGGATAGGATAGGATAGAGGATAGGATAGGATAGAGGATAGGATAGGACAGAGGATAGGATAGGGGATTTGATAGTATAGAGGATAGGATAGAGGATTGGATAGAGGATAGGATAGAGGATAGGATAGGATAGAAAATAGGATAGGATAGAGGATAGGATAGGATAGAGGATAGGATAGGATAGAGGATAGGATAGGATAGAGTATAGGATAGAGGATAGGATAGGATAGGATAGAGGATTGGATAGGATAGAGGATTGTGTAGGATAGAGGATAGGATAAGGTAGAGGATAGGATAGGATAGAGTATAGGATAGGATAGAGGAAAGGGTAAACGATAGGATAGGATAAACGATAGGATAGGATAGAGGATAGGATAGGACAGAGGATAGGATAGGATAGAGGATAGGATAGGATAGAGGATAGGATAGGATAGAGGATAGGATAGGATAGAAGATAGGATAGGATAGAGGATAGGATAGGATAGAGGATAGGATAGGATAGGGGATAGGATAGGATAGAGGATAGGATAGGATAGAGGATAGGATAGGATAGAGGATAGGATAGGACAGAGGATAGGATAGGATAGAGGATAGGATAGGGGATTTGATAGGATAGAGGATAGGATAGGATAGAAGATAGGATAGACGATAGGATAGGATAGAGGATAGGATAGAGGATATGATAGGATAGGATAGAGGATTGGATAGGATAGACGATAGGATAGGATAGAGGATAGGATAGGATAGAGGATAGGATAGGATAGAGGATAGGATAGGATAGAGGATAGGATAGGATAGAGGATAGGATAAACGATAGGATAGGATAGAGGATAGGATAGGATAGAGGATAGGATAGGACAGAGGATAGGATAGGATAGAGGATAGGATAGGGGATTTGATAGGATAGAGGATAGGATAGGATAGAAGATAGGATAGACGATAGGATAGGATAGAGGATAGGATAGGATAGAGTATAGGATAGAGGATAGGATAGGATAGGATAGAGGATTGGATAGGACAGAGGAAAGGATAGTATTGAGGATAGATGATAGGATAGGATAGAAGATAGGATAGGATAGAGTATACGGTATTATAGAGGGTAGGATAGGATAGAGCATAGGATAGGGGATTTGATAGGATAGAGGATAGCATAGGATAGAGGATCAGATAGGATAGAGGATAGGGTAGGATAGAGGATACGACATGATAGAGGATAGGATAGAGGATAGGATAGGATATAGGATAGGATAGGATAGAGGATAGGATAGGATAGAGGATAGGATAGGATAGAGTATAGGATAGGATAGAGGATAGGATAGGATAGAGGATAGGATAGGATAGAGGATAGGATAGGATAGAGGATAGGATAGCACAGAGGATAGGATAGGGGATTTGATAGTATAGAGGATAGGATAGAGGACTGGATAGAGGATAGGATAGAGGATAGGATAGGATAGAAAATAGGATAGGATAGAGGATAGGATAGGATAGAGGATAGGATAGGATAGAGTATAGGATAGGATAGAGGATAGGATAGGATAGAGGATAGGATAGGATAGAGGATAGGATAGGATAGAGGATAGGATAGGACAGAGGATAGGATAGGGGATTTGATAGTATAGAGGATAGGATAGAGGATTGGATAGAGGATAGGATAGAGGATAGGATAGGATAGAAAATAGGATAGGATAGAGGATAGGATAGGATAGAGGATAGGATAGGATAGAGGATAGGATAGGATAGAGTATAGGATAGAGGATAGGATAGGATAGGATAGAGGATTGGATAGGATAGAGGATTGTGTAGGATAGAGGATAGGATAAGGTAGAGGATAGGATAGGATAGAGTATAGGATAGGATAGAGGAAAGGATAAACGATAGGATAGGATAAACGATAGGATAGGATAGAGGATAGGATAGGACAGAGGATAGGATAGGATAGAGGATAGGATAGGATAGAGGATAGGATAGGATAGAGGATAGGATAGGATAGAAGATAGGATAGGATAGAGGATAGGATAGGATAGAGGATAGGATAGGATAGGGGATAGGATAGGATAGAGGATAGGATAGGATAGAGGATAGGATAGGATAGAGGATAGGATAGGACAGAGGATAGGATATGATAGAGGATAGGATAGGGGATTTGATAGGATAGAGGATAGGATAGGATAGAAGATAGGATAGACGATAGGATAGGATAGAGGATAGGATAGAGGATATGATAGGATAGGATAGAGGATTGGATAGGATAGACGATAGGATAGGATAGAGGATAGGATAGGATAGAGGATAGGATAGGATAGAGGATAGGATAGGATAGAGGATAGGATAGGATAGAGGATAGGATAAACGATAGGATAGGATAGAGGATAGGATAGGATAGAGGATAGGATAGGACAGAGGATAGGATAGGATAGAGGATAGGATAGGGGATTTGATAGGATAGAGGATAGGATAGGATAGAAGATAGGATAGACGATAGGATAGGATAGAGGATAGGATAGGATAGAGTATAGGATAGAGGATAGGATAGGATAGGATAGAGGATTGGATAGGACAGAGGAAAGGATAGTATTGAGGATAGATGATAGGATAGGATAGAAGATAGGATAGGATAGAGTATACGGTATTATAGAGGGTAGGATAGGATAGAGCATAGGATAGGGGATTTGATAGGATAGAGGATAGCATAGGATAGAGGATCAGATAGGATAGAGGATAGGGTAGGATAGAGGATACGACATGATAGAGGATAGGATAGAGGATAGGATAGGATATAGGATAGGATAGGATAGAGGATAGGATAGGATAGAGGATAGGATAGGATAGAGTATAGGATAGGATAGAGGATAGGATAGGATAGAGGATAGGATAGGATAGAGGATAGGATAGGATAGAGGATAGGATAGCACAGAGGATAGGATAGGGGATTTGATAGTATAGAGGATAGGATAGAGGACTGGATAGAGGATAGGATAGAGGATAGGATAGGATAGAAAATAGGATAGGATAGAGGATAGGATAGGATAGATGATAGGATAGGATAGAGGATAGGATAGGATAGAATATAGGATAGAGGATAGGATAGGATAGGATAGAGGATTGGATAGGATAGAGGAAAGGATAGTATTGAGGATAGATAATAGGATAGGATAGAAGATAGGATAGGATAGAGTATACGGTATTATAGAGGGTAGGATAGGATAGAGCATAGGATAGGGGATTTGATAGGATAGAGGATAGGATAGGATAGAGGATCAGATAGGATAGAGGATAGGGTAGGATAGAGGATACGACATGATAGAGGATAGGATAGAGGATAGGATAGGATATAGGATAGGATAGGATAGAGGATAGGATAGGATAGAGGATAGGATAGGATAGAGTATAGGATAGGATAGAGGATAGGATAGGATAGAGGATAGGATAGGATAGAGGATAGGATAGGATAGAGGATAGGATAGGACAGAGGATAGGATAGGGGATTTGATAGTATAGAGGATAGGATAGAGGATTGGATAGAGGATAGGATAGAGGATAGGATAGGATAGAAAATAGGATAGGATAGAGGATAGGATAGGATAGAGGATAGGATAGGATAGAGTATAGGATAGGATAGAGGATAGGATAGGATAGAGGATAGGATAGGATAGAGGATAGGATAGGATAGAGGATAGGATAGGACAGAGGATAGGATAGGGGATTTGATAGTATAGAGGATAGGATAGAGGATTGGATAGAGGATAGGATAGAGGATAGGATAGGATAGAAAATAGGATAGGATAGAGGATAGGATAGGATAGAGGATAGGATAGGATAGAGTATAGGATAGGATAGAGGATAGGATAGGATAGAGGATAGGATAGGATAGAGGATAGGATAGGATAGAGGATAGGATAGGACAGAGGATAGGATAGGGGATTTGATAGTATAGAGGATAGGATAGAGGATAGGATAGGATAGAAAATAGGATAGGATAGAGGATAGGATAGGATAGAGGATAGGATAGGATAGAGGATAGGATAGGATAGAGTATAGGATAGAGGATAGGATAGGATAGGATAGAGGATTGGATAGGATAGAGGATTGTGTAGGATAGAGGATAGGATAAGGTAGAGGATAGGATAGGATAGAGTATAGGATAGGATAGAGGAAAGGTTAAACGATAGGATAGGATAAACGATAGGATAGGATAGAGGATAGGATAGGACAGAGGATAGGATAGGATAGAGGATAGGATAGGATAGAGGATAGGATAGGATAGAGGATAGGATAGGATAGAGGATAGGATAGGATAGAGGATAGGATAGGATAGAGGATAGGATAGGATAGGGGATAGGATAGGATAGAGGATAGGATAGGATAGAGGATAGGATAGGATAGAGGATAGGATAGGATAGAGGATAGGATAGGACAGAGGATAGGATAGGGGATTTGATAGTATAGAGGATAGGATAGAGGATTGGATAGAGGATAGGATAGAGGATAGGATAGGATAGAAAATAGGATAGGATAGAGGATAGGATAGGATAGAGGATAGGATAGGATAGAGTATAGGATAGGATAGAGGATAGGATAGGATAGAGGATAGGATAGGATAGAGGATAGGATAGGATAGAGGATAGGATAGGACAGAGGATAGGATAGGGGATTTGATAGTATAGAGGATAGGATAGAGGATAGGATAGGATAGAAAATAGGATAGGATAGAGGATAGGATAGGATAGAGGATAGGATAGGATAGAGGATAGGATAGGATAGAGTATAGGATAGAGGATAGGATAGGATAGGATAGAGGATTGGATAGGATAGAGGATTGTGTAGGATAGAGGATAGGATAAGGTAGAGGATAGGATAGGATAGAGTATAGAATAGGATAGAGGAAAGGATAAACGATAGGATAGGATAAACGATAGGATAGGATAGAGGATAGGATAGGACAGAGGATAGGATAGGATAGAGGATAGGATAGGATAGAGGATAGGATAGGATAGAGGATAGGATAGGATAGAGGATAGGATAGGATAGAGGATAGGATAGGATAGAGGATAGGATAGGATAGGGGATAGGATAGGATAGAGGATAGGATAGGATAGAGGATAGGATAGGATAGAGGATAGGATAGGACAGAGGATAGGATAGGATAGAGGATAGGATAGGGGATTTGATAGGATAGAGGATAGGATAGGATAGAAGATAGGATAGACGATAGGATAGGATAGAGGATAGGATAGAGGATATGATAGGATAGGATAGAGGATTGGATAGGATAGACGATAGGATAGGATAGAGGATAGGATAGGATAGAGGATAGGATAGGATAGAGGATAGGATAGGACAGAGGATAGGATAGGATAGAGGATAGGATAGGGGATTTGATAGGATAGAGGATAGGATAGGATAGAAGATAGGATAGACGATAGGATAGGATAGAGGATAGGATAGAGGATATGATAGGATAGGATAGAGGATTGGATAGGATAGACGATAGGATAGGATAGAGGATAGGACAGGATAGAGGATAGGATAGGATAGAGGATAGGATAGGATAGAGGATAGGATAGGATAGAGGATAGGATAGGATAGAGGATAGGATAGGATAGAGGATAGGATAGGATAGAGGATAGGATAGGATAGAGAATAGGATAGAGGATAGGATAGGATAGAGGATAGGATAGGATAGAGGATAGGATAAACGATAGGATAGGATAGAGGATAGGATAGGATAGAGGATAGGATAGGATAGAGGATAGGATAGGATAGAGGATAGGATAGGATAGAGGATAGGATAGGATAGAGGATAGGATAGGATAGAGGATTGTATAGGATAGAGGATAGGATAAGGTAGAGGATAGGATAGGATAGAGGATAGGATAGGATAGAGGATAGGATAGGATAGAGAATAGGATAGAGGATAGGATAGGATAGAGGATAGGATAGGATAGAGGGATAGGATAAACGATAGGATAGGATAGAGGATAGGATAGGATAGAGGATAGGATAGGACAGAGGATAGGATAGGATAGAGGATAGGATAGGGGATTTGATAGGATAGAGGATAGGATAGGATAGAAGAATAGGATAGACGATAGGATAGGATAGAGGATAGGATAGGACTAGAGTATAGGATAGAGGATAGGATAGGATAGGATAGAGGATTGGATAGGACAGAGGAAAGGATAGTATTGAGGATAGATGATAGGATAGGATAGAAGATAGGATAGGATAGAGTATACGGTATTATAGAGGGTAGGATAGGGATAGAGCATAGGATAGGGGATTTGATAGGATATAGGATAGCATAGGATAGAGGATCAGATAGGATAGAGGATAGGGTAGGATAGAGGATACGACATGATAGAGGATAGGATAGAGGATAGGATAGGATATAGGATAGGATAGGATAGAGGATAGGATAGGATAGAGGATAGGATAGGATAGAGTATAGGATAGGATAGAGGATAGGATAGGATAGAGGATAGGATAGGATAGAGGACTAGGATAGGATAGAGGATAGGATAGCACAGAGGATAGGATAGGGGATTTGATAGTATAGAGGATAGGATAGAGGATTGGATAGAGGATAGGATAGAGGATAGGATAGGATAGAAAAAAAGGGATAGGATAGAGGATAGGATAGGATAGAGGATAGGATAGGATAGAGGATAGGATAGGATAGAATATAGGATAGAGGATAGGATAGGATAGGATAGAGGATTGGATAGGATAGAGGAAAGGATAGTATTGAGGATAGATAATAGGATAGGATAGAAGATAGGATAGGATAGAGTATACGGTATTATAGAGGGTAGGATAGGATAGAGCATAGGATAGGGGATTTGATAGGATAGAGGATAGGATAGGATAGAGGATCAGATAGGATAGAGGATAGGGTAGGATAGAGGATACGACATGATAGAGGATAGGATAGAGGATAGGATAGGATATAGGATAGGATAGGATAGAGGATAGGATAGGATAGAGGATAGGATAGGATAGAGTATAGGATAGGATAGAGGATAGGATAGGATAGAGGATAGGATAGGATAGAGGATAGGATAGGATAGAGGATAGGATAGGACAGAGGATAGGATAGGGGATTTGATAGTATAGAGGATAGGATAGAGGATTGGATAGAGGATAGGATAGAGGATAGGATAGGATAGAAAATAGGATAGGATAGAGGATAGGATAGGATAGAGGATAGGATAGGATAGAGTATAGGATAGGATAGACGATAGGATAGGATAGAGGATAGGATAGGATAGAGGATAGGATAGGATAGAGGATAGGATAGGGGATTTGATAGGATAGAGGAAAGGATAGGATAGAAGATAGGATAGACGATAGGATAGGATAGAAGATAGGATAGGATAGAGTATACGGTATTATAGAGGGTAGGATAGGATAGAGCATAGGATAGGGGATTTGATAGGATAGAGGATAGCATAGGATAGAGGATCAGATAGGATAGAGGATAGGGTAGGATAGAGGATACGACATGATAGAGGATAGGATAGAGGATAGGATAGGATATAGGATAGGATAGGATAGAGGATAGGATAGGATAGAGGATAGGATAGGATAGAGTAATAGGATAGGATAGAGGATAGGATAGGATAGAGGATAGGATAGGATAGAGGATAGGATAGGATAGAGGATAGGATAGCACAGAGGATAGGATAGGGGATTTGATAGTATAGAGGATAGGATAGTAGAGGATTGGATAGAGGATAGGATAGAGGATAGGATAGGATAGAAAATAGGATAGGATAGAGGATAGGATAGGATAGAGGATAGGATAGGATAGAGGATAGGGATAGGATAGAATATAGGATAGAGGATAGGATAGGATAGGATAGAGGATTGGATAGGATAGAGGAAAGGATAGTATTGAGGATAGATAATAGGATAGGATAGAAGATAGGATAGGATAGAGTATACGGTATTATAGAGGGTAGGATAGGATAGAGCATAGGATAGGGGATTTGATAGGATAGAGGATAGGACTAGGATAGAGGATCAGATAGGGATAGAGGATAGGGTAGGATAGAGGATACGACATGATAGAGGATAGGATTAGAGGATAGGATAGGATATAGGATAGGATAGGATAGAGGATAGGATAGGATAGAGGACTAGGATAGGATAGAGTATAGGATAGGATAGAGGATAGGATAGGATAGAGGATAGGATAGGATAGAGGATAGGATAGGATAGAGGATAGGATAGGACAGAGGATAGGATAGGGGATTTGATAGTATAGAGGATAGGATAGAGGATTGGATAGAGGATAGGATAGAGGATAGGATAGGATAGAAAATAGGATAGGATAGAGGATAGGATAGGATACGAGGATAGGATAAGGATAGAGTATAGGATAGGATAGAGGATAGGATAGGATAGAGGATAGGATAGGATAGAGGATAGGATAGGATAGAGGATAGGATAGGACAGAGGATAGGATAGGGGATTTGATAGTATAGAGGATAGGATAGAGGATTGGATAGAGGATTAGGATAGAGGATAGGATAGGATAGAAATAGGATAGGATAGAGGATAGGATAGGATAGAGGATAGGATAGGATAGAGGATAGGATAGGATAGAGTATAGGATAGCGGATAGGATAGGATAGGATAGAGGATTGGATAGGATAGAGGATTGTGTAGGATAGAGGATAGGATAAGGTAGAGGATAGGATAGGATAGAGTATAGGATAGGATAGAGGAAAGGATATAACGATAGGATAGGATAAACGATAGGATAGGATAGAGGATAGGATAGGACAGAGGATAGGATAGGATAGAGGATAGGATAGGATAGAGGATAGGATAGGATAGAGGATAGGATAGGATAGAGGATAGGATAGGATAGAGGATAGGATAGGATAGAGGATAGGATAGGATAGGGGATAGGATAGGATAGAGGATAGGATAGGATAGAGGATAGGATAGGATAGAGGATAGGATAGGACAGAGGATAGGATAGGATAGAGGATAGGATAGGGGATTTGATAGGATAGAGGATAGGATAGGATAGAAGATAGGATAGACGATAGGATAGGATAGAGGATAGGATAGAGGATATGATAGGATAGGATAGAGGATTGGATAGGATAGACGATAGGATAGGATAGAGGATAGGATAGGATTAGAGGATAGGATAGGATAGAGGATAGGATAGGATAGAGGATAGGATAGGATAGAGGATAGGATAGGATAGAGGATAGGAGAGGATAGATTATAGGATAAGATAGAGGATAGGATAGGATAGAGGATAGGATAGGATAGACGATAGGATAGGATAGAGGATAGGATAGGATAGAGGATAGGATAGATAGAGGATAGGATAGGGGATTTGATAGGATAGAGGATAGGATAGGATAGAAGATAGGATAGACGATAGGATAGGATAGAGGATAGGATAGAGGATATGATAGGATAGGATAGAGGATAGGATAGGATAGGGGATAGGATAGGGTAGAGGATAGGATAGGATAGAGGATAGGATAGGATAGAGGATAGGATAGGACAGAGGATAGGATAGGATAGAGGATAGGATAGGGGATTTGATAGGATAGAGGATAGGATAGGATAGAAGATAGGATAGACGATAGGATAGGATAGAGGATAGGATAGAGGATATGATAGGATAGGATAGAGGATTGGATAGGATAGACGATAGGATAGGATAGAGGATAGGACAGGATAGAGGATAGGATAGGATAGAGGATAGGATAGGATAGAGGATAGGATAGGATAGAGGATAGGATAGGATAGAGGATAGGATAGGATAGGATAGAGGATAGGATAGAGGATAGGATAGGATAGGATAGAGGATAGGATAGGATAGAGGATAGGATAGGATAGAGAATAGGATAGAGGATAGGATAGGATAGAGGATAGGATAGGATAGATTATAGGATAAACGATAGGATAGGATAGAGGATAGGATAGGATAGAGGATAGGATAGGATGGAGGATAGGATAGGATAGAGGATAGGATAGGATAGAGGATAGGATAGGATAGAGGATAGGATAGGATAGAGGATTGTATAGGATAGAGGATAGGATAAGGTAGAGGATAGGATAGGATAGAGGATAGGATAGGATAGAGGATAGGATAGGATAGAGAATAGGATAGAGGATAGGATAGGATAGAGGATAGGATAGGATAGAGGATAGGATAAACGATAGGATAGGATAGAGGATAGGATAGGATAGAGGATAGGATAGGACAGAGGATAGGATAGGATAGAGGATAGGATAGGGGATTTGATAGGATAGAGGATAGGATAGGATAGAAGATAGGATAGACGATAGGATAGGATAGAGGATAGGATAGGATAGAGTATAGGATAGAGGATAGGATAGGATAGGATAGAGGATTGGATAGGACAGAGGAAAGGATAGTATTGAGGATAGATGATAGGATAGGATAGAAGATAGGATAGGATAGAGTATACGGTATTATAGAGGGTAGGATAGGATAGAGCATAGGATAGGGGATTTGATAGGATAGAGGATAGCATAGGATAGAGGATCAGATAGGATAGAGGATAGGGTAGGATAGAGGATACGACATGATAGAGGATAGGATAGAGGATAGGATAGGATATAGGATAGGATAGGATAGAGGATAGGATAGGATAGAGGATAGGATAGGATAGAGTATAGGATAGGATAGAGGATAGGATAGGATAGAGGATAGGATAGGATAGAGGATAGGATAGGATAGAGGATAGGATAGCACAGAGGATAGGATAGGGGATTTGATAGTATAGAGGATAGGATAGAGGATTGGATAGAGGATAGGATAGAGGATAGGATAGGATAGAAAATAGGATAGGATAGAGGATAGGATAGGATAGAGGATAGGATAGGATAGAGGATAGGATAGGATAGAATATAGGATAGAGGATAGGATAGGATAGGATAGAGGATTGGATAGGATAGAGGAAAGGATAGTATTGAGGATAGATAATAGGATAGGATAGAAGATAGGATAGGATAGAGTATACGGTATTATAGAGGGTAGGATAGGATAGAGCATAGGATAGGGGATTTGATAGGATAGAGGATAGGATAGGATAGAGGATCAGATAGGATAGAGGATAGGGTAGGATAGAGGATACGACATGATAGAGGATAGGATAGAGGATAGGATAGGATATAGGATAGGATAGGATAGAGGATAGGATAGGATAGAGGATAGGATAGGATAGAGTATAGGATAGGATAGAGGATAGGATAGGATAGAGGATAGGATAGGATAGAGGATAGGATAGGATAGAGGATAGGATAGGACAGAGGATAGGATAGGGGATTTGATAGTATAGAGGATAGGATAGAGGATTGGATAGAGGATAGGATAGAGGATAGGATAGGATAGAAAATAGGATAGGATAGAGGATAGGATAGGATAGAGGATAGGATAGGATAGAGTATAGGATAGGATAGACGATAGGATAGGATAGAGGATAGGATAGGATAGAGGATAGGATAGGATAGAGGATAGGATAGGGGATTTGATAGGATAGAGGATAGGATAGGATAGGATAGGATAGACGATAGGATAGGATAGAAGATAGGATAGGATAGAGTATACGGTATTATAGAGGGTAGGATAGGATAGAGCATAGGATAGGGGATTTGATAGGATAGAGGATAGCATAGGATAGAGGATCAGATAGGATAGAGGATAGGGTAGGATAGAGGATACGACATGATAGAGGATAGGATAGAGGATAGGATAGGATATAGGATAGGATAGGATAGAGGATAGGATAGGATAGAGGATAGGATAGGATAGAGTATAGGATAGGATAGAGGATAGGATAGGATAGAGGATAGGATAGGATAGAGGATAGGATAGGATAGAGGATAGGATAGCACAGAGGATAGGATAGGGGATTTGATAGTATAGAGGATAGGATAGAGGATTGGATAGAGGATAGGATAGAGGATAGGATAGGATAGAAAATAGGATAGGATAGAGGATAGGATAGGATAGAGGATAGGATAGGATAGAGGATAGGATAGGATAGAATATAGGATAGAGGATAGGATAGGATAGGATAGAGGATTGGATAGGATAGAGGAAAGGATAGTATTGAGGATAGATAATAGGATAGGATAGAAGATAGGATAGGATAGAGTATACGGTATTATAGAGGGTAGGATAGGATAGAGCATAGGATAGGGGATTTGATAGGATAGAGGATAGGATAGGATAGAGGATCAGATAGGATAGAGGATAGGGTAGGATAGAGGATACGACATGATAGAGGATAGGATAGAGGATAGGATAGGATATAGGATAGGATAGGATAGAGGATAGGATAGGATAGAGGATAGGATAGGATAGAGTATAGGATAGGATAGAGGATAGGATAGGATAGAGGATAGGATAGGATAGAGGATAGGATAGGATAGAGGATAGGATAGGACAGAGGATAGGATAGGGGATTTGATAGTATAGAGGATAGGATAGAGGATTGGATAGAGGATAGGATAGAGGATAGGATAGGATAGAAAATAGGATAGGATAGAGGATAGGATAGGATAGAGGATAGGATAGGATAGAGTATAGGATAGGATAGAGGATAGGATAGGATAGAGGATAGGATAGGATAGAGGATAGGATAGGATAGAGGATAGGATAGGACAGAGGATAGGATAGGGGATTTGATAGTATAGAGGATAGGATAGAGGATTGGATAGAGGATAGGATAGAGGATAGGATAGGATAGAAAATAGGATAGGATAGAGGATAGGATAGGATAGAGGATAGGATAGGATAGAGGATAGGATAGGATAGAGTATAGGATAGAGGATAGGATAGGATAGGATAGAGGATTGGATAGGATAGAGGATTGTGTAGGATAGAGGATAGGATAAGGTAGAGGATAGGATAGGATAGAGTATAGGATAGGATAGAGGAAAGGATAAACGATAGGATAGGATAGAGGATAGGATAGGACAGAGGATAGGATAGGATAGAGGATAGGATAGGATAGAGGATAGGATAGGATAGAGGATAGGATAGGATAGAGGATAGGATAGGATAGAGGATAGGATAGGATAGAGGATAGGATAGGATAGGGGATAGGATAGGATAGAGGATAGGATAGGATAGAGGATAGGATAGGATAGAGGATAGGATAGGACAGAGGATAGGATAGGATAGAGGATAGGATAGGGGATTTGATAGGATAGAGGATAGGATAGGATAGAAGATAGGATAGACGATAGGATAGGATAGAGGATAGGATAGAGGATATGATAGGATAGGATAGAGGATTGGATAGGATAGACGATAGGATAGGATAGAGGATAGGATAGGATAGAGGATAGGATAGGATAGAGGATAGGATAGGATAGAGGATAGGATAGGATAGAGGATAGGATAGGATAGAGGATAGGAGAGGATAGATTATAGGATAGGATAGAGGATAGGATAGGATAGAGGATAGGATAGGATAGACGATAGGATAGGATAGAGGATAGGATAGGATAGAGGATAGGATAGGATAGAGGATAGGATAGGGGATTTGATAGGATAGAGGATAGGATAGGATAGAAGATAGGATAGACGATAGGATAGGATAGAGGATAGGATAGAGGATATGATAGGATAGGATAGAGGATAGGATAGGATAGGGGATAGGATAGGATAGAGGATAGGATAGGATAGAGGATAGGATAGGATAGAGGATAGGATAGGACAGAGGATAGGATAGGATAGAGGATAGGATAGGGGATTTGATAGGATAGAGGATAGGATAGGATAGAAGATAGGATAGACGATAGGATAGGATAGAGGATAGGATAGAGGATATGATAGGATAGGATAGAGGATTGGATAGGATAAACGATAGGATAGGATAGAGGATAGGACAGGATAGAAGATAGGATAGGATAGAGGATAGGATAGGATAGAGAATAGGATAGGATAGAGGATAGGATAGGATAGAGGATAGGATAGGATAGAGGATAGGATAGGATAGAGGATAGGATAGGATAGAGAATAGGATAGAGGATAGGATAGGATAGAGGATAGGATAGGATAGAGGATAGGATAAACGATAGGATAGGATAGAGGATAGGATAGGATAGAGGATAGGATAGGATAGAGGATAGGATAGGATAGAGGATAGGATAGGATAGAGGATAGGATAGGATAGAGGATAGGATAGGATAGAGGATAGGATAGGATAGAGGATAGGATAGGATAGAGGATTGTATAGGATAGAGGATAGGATAAGGTAGAGGATAGGATAGGATAGAGGATAGGATAGGATAGAGGATAGGATAGGATAGAGAATAGGATAGAGGATAGGATAGGATAGAGGATAGGATAGGATAGAGGATAGGATAAACGATAGGATAGGATAGAGGATAGGATAGGATAGAGGATAGGATAGGACAGAGGATAGGATAGGATAGAGGATAGGATAGGGGATTTGATAGGATAGAGGATAGGATAGGATAGAAGATAGGATAGACGATAGGATAGGATAGAGGATAGGATAGGATAGAGTATAGGATAGAGGATAGGATAGGATAGGATAGAGGATTGGATAGGACAGAGGAAAGGATAGTATTGAGGATAGATGATAGGATAGGATAGAAGATAGGATAGGATAGAGTATACGGTATTATAGAGGGTAGGATAGGATAGAGCATAGGATAGGGGATTTGATAGGATAGAGGATAGCATAGGATAGAGGATCAGATAGGATAGAGGATAGGATAGGATATAGGATAGGATAGGATAGAGGATAGGATAGGATAGAGGATAGGATAGGATAGAGTATAGGATAGGATAGAGGATAGGATAGGATAGAGGATAGGATAGGATAGAGGATAGGATAGGATAGAGGATAAGATAGCACAGAGGATAGGATAGGGGATTTGATAGTATAGAGGATAGGATAGAGGATTGGATAGAGGATAGGATAGAGGATAGGATAGGATAGAAAATAGGATAGGATAGAGGATAGGATAGGATAGAGGATAGGATAGGATAGAGGATAGGATAGGATAGAATATAGGATAGAGGATAGGATAGGATAGGATAGAGGATTGGATAGGATAGAGGAAAGGATAGTATTGAGGATAGATAATAGGATAGGATAGAAGATAGGATAGGATAGAGTATACGGTATTATAGAGGGTAGGATAGGATAGAGCATAGGATAGGGGATTTGATAGGATAGAGGATAGGATAGGATAGAGGATCAGATAGGATAGAGGATAGGGTAGGATAGAGGATACGACATGATAGAGGATAGGATAGAGGATAGGATAGGATATAGGATAGGATAGGATAGAGGATAGGATAGGATAGAGGATAGGATAGGATAGAGTATAGGATAGGATAGAGGATAGGATAGGATAGAGGATAGGATAGGATAGAGGATAGGATAGGATAGAGGATAGGATAGGACAGAGGATAGGATAGGGGATTTGATAGTATAGAGGATAGGATAGAGGATTGGATAGAGGATAGGATAGAGGATAGGATAGGATAGAAAATAGGATAGGATAGAGGATAGGATAGGATAGAGGATAGGATAGGATAGAGTATAGGATAGGATAGAGGATAGGATAGGATAGAGGATAGGATAGGATAGAGGATAGGATAGGATAGAGGATAGGATAGGACAGAGGATAGGATAGGGGATTTGATAGTATAGAGGATAGGATAGAGGATTGGATAGAGGATAGGATAGAGGATAGGATAGGATAGAAAATAGGATAGGATAGAGGATAGGATAGGATAGAGGATAGGATAGGATAGAGGATAGGATAGGATAGAGTATAGGATAGAGGATAGGATAGGATAGGATAGAGGATTGGATAGGATAGAGGATTGTGTAGGATAGAGGATAGGATAAGGTAGAGGATAGGATAGGATAGAGTATAGGATAGGATAGAGGAAAGGATAAACGATAGGATAGGATAAACGATAGGATAGGATAGAGGATAGGATAGGATAGAGGATAGGATAGGATAGAGGATAGGATAGGATAGAGGATAGGATAGGATAGAGGATAGGATAGGATAGAGGATAGGATAGGATAGAGGATAGGATAGGATAGGGGATAGGATAGGATAGAGGATAGGATAGGATAGAGGATAGGATAGGATAGAGGATAGGATAGGACAGAGGATAGGATAGGATAGAGGATAGGATAGGGGATTTGATAGGATAGAGGATAGGATAGGATAGAAGATAGGATAGACAATAGGATAGGATAGAGGATAGGATAGAGGATATGATAGGATAGGATAGAGGATTGGATAGGATAGACGATAGGATAGGATAGAGGATAGGATAGGATAGAGGATAGGATAGGATAGAGGATAGGATAGGATAGAGGATAGGATAGGATAGAGGATAGGATAGGATAGAGGATAGGAGAGGATAGATTATAGGATAGGATAGAGGATAGGATAGGATAGAGGATAGGATAGGATAGACGATAGGATAGGATAGAGGATAGGATAGGATAGAGGATAGGATAGGATAGAGGATAGGATAGGGGATTTGATAGGATAGAGGATAGGATAGGATAGAAGATAGGATAGACGATAGGATAGGATAGAGGATAGGATAGAGGATATGATAGGATAGGATAGAGGATAGGATAGGATAGGGGATAGGATAGGATAGAGGATAGGATAGGATAGAGGATAGGATAGGATAGAGGATAGGATAGGACAGAGGATAGGATAGGATAGAGGATAGGATAGGGGATTTGATAGGATAGAGGATAGGATAGGATAGAAGATAGGATAGACGATAGGATAGGATAGAGGATAGGATAGAGGATATGATAGGATAGGATAGAGGATTGGATAGGATAGACGATAGGATAGGATAGAGGATAGGATAGGATAGAGGATAGGATAGGATAGAGGATAGGATAGGATAGAGGATAGGATAGGATAGAGGATAGGATAGGATAGAGGATAGGATAGGATAGAGGATAGGATAGAGGATAGGATAGGATAGAAGATAGGATAGACGATAGGATAGGATAGAGGATAGGATAGGATAGAGTATAGGATAGAGGATAGGATAGGATAGGATAGAGGATTGGATAGGACAGAGGAAAGGATAGTATTGAGGATAGATGATAGGATAGGATAGAAGATAGGATAGGATAGAGTATACGGTATTATAGAGGGTAGGATAGGATAGAGCATAGGATAGGGGATTTGATAGGATAGAGGATAGCATAGGATAGAGGATCAGATAGGATAGAGGATAGGATAGGATATAGGATAGGATAGGATAGAGGATAGGATAGGATAGAGGATAGGATAGGATAGAGTATAGGATAGGATAGAGGATAGGATAGGATAGAGGATAGGATAGGATAGAGGATAGGATAGGATAGAGGATAGGATAGCACAGAGGATAGGATAGGGGATTTGATAGTATAGAGGATAGGATAGAGGATTGGATAGAGGATAGGATAGAGGATAGGATAGGATAGAAAATAGGATAGGATAGAGGATAGGATAGGATAGAGGATAGGATAGGATAGAGGATAGGATAGGATAGAATATAGGATAGAGGATAGGATAGGATAGGATAGAGGATTGGATAGGATAGAGGAAAGGATAGTATTGAGGATAGATAATAGGATAGGATAGAAGATAGGATAGGATAGAGTATACGGTATTATAGAGGGTAGGATAGGATAGAGCATAGGATAGGGGATTTGATAGGATAGAGGATAGGATAGGATAGAGGATCAGATAGGATAGAGGATAGGGTAGGATAGAGGATACGACATGATAGAGGATAGGATAGAGGATAGGATAGGATATAGGATAGGATAGGATAGAGGATAGGATAGGATAGAGGATAGGATAGGATAGAGTATAGGATAGGATAGAGGATAGGATAGGATAGAGGATAGGATAGGATAGAGGATAGGATAGGATAGAGGATAGGATAGGACAGAGGATAGGATAGGGGATTTGATAGTATAGAGGATAGGATAGAGGATTGGATAGAGGATAGGATAGAGGATAGGATAGGATAGAAAATAGGATAGGATAGAGGATAGGATAGGATAGAGGATAGGATAGGATAGAGTATAGGATAGGATAGAGGATAGGATAGGATAGAGGATAGGATAGGATAGAGGATAGGATAGGATAGAGGATAGGATAGGACAGAGGATAGGATAGGGGATTTGATAGTATAGAGGATAGGATAGAGGATTGGATAGAGGATAGGATAGAGGATAGGATAGGATAGAAAATAGGATAGGATAGAGGATAGGATAGGATAGAGGATAGGATAGGATAGAGGATAGGATAGGATAGAGTATAGGATAGAGGATAGGATAGGATAGGATAGAGGATTGGATAGGATAGAGGATTGTGTAGGATAGAGGATAGGATAAGGTAGAGGATAGGATAGGATAGAGTATAGGATAGGATAGAGGAAAGGATAAACGATAGGATAGGATAAACGATAGGATAGGATAGAGGATAGGATAGGACAGAGGATAGGATAGGATAGAGGATAGGATAGGATAGAGGATAGGATAGGATAGAGGATAGGATAGGATAGAGGATAGGATAGGATAGAGGATAGGATAGGATAGAGGATAGGATAGGATAGGGGATAGGATAAGATAGAGGATAGGATAGGATAGAGGATAGGATAGGATAGAGGATAGGATAGGACAGAGGATAGGATAGGATAGAGGATAGGATAGGGGATTTGATAGGATAGAGGATAGGATAGGATAGAAGATAGGATAGACAATAGGATAGGATAGAGGATAGGATAGAGGATATGATAGGATAGGATAGAGGATTGGATAGGATAGACGATAGGATAGGATAGAGGATAGGATAGGATAGAGGATAGGATAGGATAGAGGATAGGATAGGATAGAGGATAGGATAGGATAGAGGATAGGAGAGGATAGATTATAGGATAGGATAGAGGATAGGATAGGATAGAGGATAGGATAGGATAGACGATAGGATAGGATAGAGGATAGGATAGGATAGAGGATAGGATAGGATAGAGGATAGGATAGGGGATTTGATAGGATAGAGGATAGGATAGGATAGAAGATAGGATAGACGATAGGATAGGATAGAGGATAGGATAGAGGATATGATAGGATAGGATAGAGGATAGGATAGGATAGGGGATAGGATAGGATAGAGGATAGGATAGGATAGAGGATAGGATAGGATAGAGGATAGGATAGGACAGAGGATAGGATAGGATAGAGGATAGGATAGGGGATTTGATAGGATAGAGGATAGGATAGGATAGAAGATAGGATAGACGATAGGATAGGATAGAGGATAGGATAGAGGATATGATAGGATAGGATAGAGGATTGGATAGGATAGACGATAGGATAGGATAGAGGATAGGATAGGATAGAGGATAGGATAGGATAGAGGATAGGATAGGATAGAGGATAGGATAGGATAGAGGATAGGATAGGATAGAGGATAGGATAGGATAGAGGATAGGATAGGATAGAGGATAGGATAGGATAGAGGATAGGATAGGATAGAGGATAGGATAGGATAGAGAATAGGATAGAGGATAGGATAGGATAGAGGATAGGATAGGATAGAGGATAGGATAAACGATAGGATAGGATAGAGGATAGGATAGGATAGAGGATAGGATAGGATAGAGGATAGGATAGGATAGAGGATAGGATAGGATAGAGGATAGGATAGGATAGAGGATAGGATAGGATAGAGGATTGTATAGGATAGAGGATAGGATAAGGTAGAGGATAGGATAGGATAGAGGATAGGATAGGATAGAGGATAGGATAGGATAGAGAATAGGATAGAGGATAGGATAGGATAGAGGATAGGATACAATAGAGGATAGGATAAACGATAGGATAGGATAGAGGATAGGATAGGATAGAGGATAGGATAGGACAGAGGATAGGATAGGATAGAGGATAGGATAGGGGATTTGATAGGATAGAGGATAGGATAGGATAGAAGATAGGATAGACGATAGGATAGGATAGAGGATAGGATAGGATAGAGTATAGGATAGAGGATAGGATAGGATAGGATAGAGGATTGGATAGGACAGAGGAAAGGATAGTATTGAGGATAGATGATAGGATAGGATAGAAGATAGGATAGGATAGAGTATACGGTATTATAGAGGGTAGGATAGGATAGAGCATAGGATAGGGGATTTGATAGGATAGAGGATAGCATAGGATAGAGGATCAGATAGGATAGAGGATAGGGTAGGATAGAGGATACGACATGATAGAGGATAGGATAGAGGATAGGATAGGATATAGGATAGGATAGGATAGAGGATAGAATAGGATAGAGGATAGGATAGGATAGAGTATAGGATAGGATAGAGGATAGGATAGGATAGAGGATAGGATAGGATAGAGGATAGGATAGGATAGAGGATAGGATAGCACAGAGGATAGGATAGGGGATTTGATAGTATAGAGGATAGGATAGAGGATTGGATAGAGGATAGGATAGAGGATAGGATCGGATAGAAAATAGGATAGGATAGAGGATAGGATAGGATAGAGGATAGGATAGGATAGAGGATAGGATAGGATAGAATATAGGATAGAGGATAGGATAGGATAGGATAGAGGATTGGATAGGATAGAGGAAAGGATAGTATTGAGGATAGATAATAGGATAGGATAGAAGATAGGATAGGATAGAGTATACGGTATTATAGAGGGTAGGATAGGATAGAGCATAGGATAGGGGATTTGATAGGATAGAGGATAGGATAGGATAGAGGATCAGATAGGATAGAGGATAGGGTAGGATAGAGGATACGACATGATAGAGGATAGGATAGAGGATAGGATAGGATATAGGATAGGATAGGATAGAGGATAGGATAGGATAGAGGATAGGATAGGATAGAGTATAGGATAGGATAGAGGATAGGATAGGATAGAGGATAGGATAGGATAGAGGATAGGATAGGATAGAATATAGGATAGAGGATAGGATAGGATAGGATAGAGGATAGGGATAGGATAGAGGATAGGATAGGATAGAGGATAGGATAGGACAGAGGATAGGATAGGGGATTTGATAGTATAGAGGATAGGATAGAGGAATGGATAGAGGATAGGATAGAGGATAGGATAGGATAGAAAATAGGATAGGATAGAGGAAGGATAGGATAGAGGATAGGATAGGATAGAGGATAGGATAGGATAGAGTATAGGATAGAGGATAGGATAGGATAGGATAGAAGGATTGGATAGGATAGAGATTGTGTAGGATAGAGGATAGGATAAGGTAGAGGATAGGATAGGATAGAGTATAGGATAGGATAGAGGAAAGGATAAACGATAGGATAGGATAAACGATAGGATAGGATAGAGGATAGGATAGGACAGAGGATAGGATAGGATAGAGGATAGGATAGGATAGAGGATAGGATAGGATAGAGGATAGGATAGGATAGAGGATAGGATAGGATAGAGGATAGGATAGGATAGAGGATAGGATAGGATAGGGGATAGGATAGGATAGAGGATAGGATAGGATAGAGGATAGGATAGGATAGAGGATAGGATAGGACAGAGGATAGGATAGGATAGAGGATAGGATAGGGGATTTGATAGGATAGAGGATAGGATAGGATAGAAGATAGGATAGACAATAGGATAGGATAGAGGATAGGATAGAGGATATGATAGGATAGGATAGAGGATTGGATAGGATAGACGATAGGATAGGATAGAGGATAGGATAGGATAGAGGATAGGATAGGATAGAGGATAGGATAGGATAGAGGATAGGATAGGATAGAGGATAGGATAGGATAGAGGATAGGAGAGGATAGATTATAGGATAGGATAGAGGATAGGATAGGATAGAGGATAGGATAGGATAGACGATAGGATAGGATAGAGGATAGGATAGGATAGAGGATAGGATAGGATAGAGGATAGGATAGGGGATTTGATAGGATAGAGGATAGGATAGGATAGAAGATAGGATAGACGATAGGATAGGATAGAGGATAGGATAGAGGATATGATAGGATAGGATAGAGGATAGGATAGGATAGGGGATAGGATAGGATAGAGGATAGGATAGGATAGAGGATAGGATAGGATAGAGGATAGGATAGGACAGAGGATAGGATAGGATAGAGGATAGGATAGGGGATTTGATAGGATAGAGGATAGGATAGGATAGAGATAGGATAGACGATAGGATAGGATAGAGGATAGGATAGAGGATATGATAGGATAGGATAGAGGATTGGAATAGGATAGACGATAGGATAGGATAGAGGATAGGATAGGATAGAGGATAGGATAGGATAGAGGATAGGATAGGATAGAGGATAGGATAGGATAGAGGATAGGATAGGATAGAGGATAGGATAGGATAGAGAATAGGATAGAGGATAGGATAGGATAGAGGATAGGATAGGATAGAGATAGGATAAACGATAGGATAGGATAGAGGATAGGATAGGATAGAGGATAGGATAGGATAGAGGATAGGATAGGATAGAGGATAGGATAGGATAGAGGATAGGATAGGATAGAGGATTGTATAGGATAGAGGATAGGATAAGGTAGAGGATAGGATAGGATAGAGGATAGGATAGGATAGAGGATAGGATAGGATAGAGATAGGATAGAGGATAGGGATAGGATAGAGGATAGGATACGATAGAGGATAGGATAAACGATAGGATAGGATAGAGGATAGGATAGGATAGAGGATAGGATAGGACAGAGGATAGGATAGGATAGAGGATAGGATAGGGGATTTGATAGGGATAGAGGATAGGATAGGATAGAAGATAGGATAGACGATAGGATAGGATAGAGGATAGGATAGGATAGAGTATAGGATAGAGGATAGGATAGGATAGGATAGAGGATTGGATAGGACAGAGGAAAGGATAGTATTGAGGATAGATGATAGGATAGGATAGAAGATAGGATAGGATAGAGTATACGGTATTATAGAGGGTAGGATAGGATAGAGCATAGGATAGGGGATTTGATAGGATAGAGGATAGCATAGGATAGAGGATCAGATAGGATAGAGGATAGGGTAGGATAGAGGATACGACATGATAGAGGATAGGATAGAGGATAGGATAGGATATAGGATAGGATAGGATAGAGGATAGAATAGGATAGAGGATAGGATAGGATAGAGTATAGGATAGGATAGAGGATAGGATAGGATAGAGGATAGGATAGGATAGAGGATAGGATAGGATAGAGGATAGGATAGCACAGAGGATAGGATAGGGGATTTGATAGTATAGAGGATAGGATAGAGGATTGGATAGAGGATAGGATAGAGGATAGGAGGATAGGATAGAAAATAGGATAGGATAGAGGATAGGATAGGATAGAGGATAGGATAGGATAGAGGATAGGATAGGATAGAATATAGGATAGAGGATAGGATAGGATAGGATAGAGGATTGGATAGGATAGAGGAAAGGATAGTATTGAGGATAGATAATAGGATAGGATAGAAGATAGGATAGGATAGAGTATACGGTATTATAGAGGGTAGGATAGGATAGAGCATAGGATAGGGGATTTGATAGGATAGAGGATAGGATAGGATAGAGGATCAGATAGGATAGAGGATAGGGTAGGATAGAGGATACGACATGATAGAGGATAGGATAGAGGATAGGATAGGATATAGGATAGGATAGGATAGAGGATAGGATAGGATAGAGGATAGGATAGGATAGAGTATAGGATAGGATAGAGGATAGGATAGGATAGAGGATAGGATAGGATAGAGGATAGGATAGGATAGAGGATAGGATAGGACAGAGGATAGGATAGGGGATTTGATAGTATAGAGGATAGGATAGAGGATTGGATAGAGGATAGGATAGAGGATAGGATAGGATAGAAAATAGGATAGGATAGAGGATAGGATAGGATAGAGGATAGGATAGGATAGAGTATAGGATAGGATAGAGGATAGGATAGGATAGAGGATAGGATAGGATAGAGGATAGGATAGGATAGAGGATAGGATAGGACAGAGGATAGGATAGGGGATTTGATAGTATAGAGGATAGGATAGGATAGAGGATAGGATAGGATAGAGGATAGGATAGGATAGAAAATAGGATAGGATAGAGGATAGGATAGGATAGAGGATAGGATAGGATAGAGTATAGGATAGGATAGAGGATAGGATAGGATAGAGGATAGGATAGGATAGAGGATAGGATAGGATAGAGTATAGGATAGGATAGAGGATAGGATAGGATAGAGGATAGGATAGGATAGAGGATAGGATAGGATAGAGGATAGGATAGCACAGAGGATAGGATAGGGGATTTGATAGTATAGAGGATAGGATAGAGGATGGATAGAGGATAGGATAGAGGATAGGATAGGATAGAAAATAGGATAGGATAGAGGATAGGATAGGATAGAGGATAGGATAGGATAGAGGATAGGATAGGATAGAATATAGGATAGAGGATAGGATAGGATAGGATAGAGGATGGATAGGATAGAGGAAAGGATAGTATTGAGGATAGATAATAGGATAGGATAGAAGATAGGATAGGATAGAGTATACGGTATTATAGAGGGTAGGATAGGATAGAGCATAGGATAGGGGATTTGATAGGATAGAGGATAGGATAGGATAGAGGATCAGATAGGATAGAGGATAGGGTAGGATAGAGGATACGACATGATAGAGGATAGGATAGAGGATAGGATAGGATATAGGATAGGATAGGATAGAGGATAGGATAGGATAGAGGATAGGATAGGATAGAGTATAGGATAGGATAGAGGATAGGATAGGATAGAGGATAGGGGATAGGATAGAGGATAGGATAGGATAGAGGATAGGATAGGACAGAGGATAGGATAGGGGATTTGATAGTATAGAGGATAGGATAGAGGATTGGATAGAGGATAGGATAGAGGATAGGATAGGATAGAAAATAGGATAGGATAGAGGATAGGATAGGATAGAGGATAGGATAGGATAGAGTATAGGATAGGATAGAGGATAGGATAGGATAGAGGATAGGATAGGATATAGTATAGGATAGGATAGAGGATAGGATAGGATAGAGGATAGGATAGGATAGAGTATAGGATAGGATAGAGGATAGGATAGGATAGAGGATAGGATAGGATAGAGGATAGGATAGGATAGAGGATAGGATAGGACAGAGGATAGGATAGGGGATTTGATAGTATAGAGGATAGGATAGAGGATTGGATAGAGGATAGGATAGAGGATAGGATAGGATAGAAAATAGGATAGGATAGAGGATAGGATAGGATAGAGGATAGGATAGGATAGAGTATAGGATAGGATAGAGGATAGGATAGGATAGAGGATAGGATAGGATAGAGGATAGGATAGGATAGAGGATAGGATAGGACAGAGGATAGGATAGGGGATTTGATAGTATAGAGGATAGGATAGGATAGAGGATAGGATAGGATAGAGGATAGGATAGGATAGAAAATAGGATAGGATAGAGGATAGGATAGGATAGAGGATAGGATAGGATAGAGTATAGGATAGGATAGAGGATAGGATAGGATAGAGGATAGGATAGGATAGAGGATAGGATAGGATAGAGGATAGGATAGGACAGAGGATAGGATAGGGGATTTGATAGTATAGAGGATAGGATAGAGGATTGGATAGAGGATAGGATAGAGGATAGGATAGGATAGAAAATAGGATAGGATAGAGGATAGGATAGGATAGAGGATAGGATAGGATAGAGGATAGGATAGGATAGAGTATAGGATAGAGGATAGGATAGGATAGGATAGAGGATTGGATAGGATAGAGGATTGTGTAGGATAGAGGATAGGATAAGGTAGAGGATAGGATAGGATAGAGTATAGGATAGGATAGAGGAAAGGATAAACGATAGGATAGGATAAACGATAGGATAGGATAGAGGATAGGATAGGACAGAGGATAGGATAGGATAGAGGATAGAGGATAGGATAGGATAGAGGATAGGATAGGATAGAGGATAGGATAGGATAGAGGATAGGATAGGATAGAGGATAGGATAGGATAGAGGATAGGATAGGATAGGGGATAGGATAGGATAGAGGATAGGATAGGATAGAGGATAGGATAGGATAGAGGATAGGATAGGACAGAGGATAGGATAGGATAGAGGATAGGATAGGGGATTTGATAGGATAGAGGATAGGATAGGATAGAAGATAGGATAGACGATAGGATAGGATAGAGGATAGGATAGAGGATATGATAGGATAGGATAGAGGATTGGATAGGATAGACGATAGGATAGGATAGAGGATAGGATAGGATAGAGGATAGGATAGGATAGAGGATAGGATAGGATAGAGGATAGGATAGGATAGAGGATAGGATAGGATAGAGGATAGGAGAGGATAGATTATAGGATAGGATAGAGGATAGGATAGGATAGAGGATAGGATAGGATAGACGATAGGATAGGATAGAGGATAGGATAGGATAGAGGATAGGATAGGATAGAGGATAGGATAGGGGATTTGATAGGATAGAGGATAGGATAGGATAGAAGATAGGATAGACGATAGGATAGGATAGAGGATAGGATAGAGGATATGATAGGATAGGATAGAGGATAGGATAGGATAGGGGATAGGATAGGATAGAGGATAGGATAGGATAGAGGATAGGATAGAATAGAGGATAGGATAGGACAGAGGATAGGATAGGATAGAGGATAGGATAGGGGATTTGATAGGATAGAGGATAGGATAGGATAGAAGATAGGATAGACGATAGGATAGGATAGAGGATAGGATAGAGGATATGATAGGATAGGATAGAGGATTGGATAGGATAGACGATAGGATAGGATAGAGGATAGGATAGGATAGAGGATAGGATAGGATAGAGGATAGGATAGGATAGAGGATAGGATAGGATAGAGGATAGGATAGGATAGAGGATAGGATAGGATAGAGGATAGGATAGGATAGAGGATAGGATAGGATAGAGGATAGGATAGGATAGAGGATAGGATAGGATAGAGGATAGGATAGGATAGAGGATAGGATAGGATAGAGAATAGGATAGAGGATAGGATAGGATAGAGGATAGGATAGGATAGAGGATAGGATAAACGATAGGATAGGATAGAGGATAGGATAGGATAGAGGATAGGATAGGATAGAGGATAGGATAGGATAGAGGATAGGATAGGATAGAGGATAGGATAGGATAGAGGATAGGATAGGATAGAGGATAGGATAGGATAGAGGATTGTATAGGATAGAGGATAGGATAAGGTAGAGGATAGGATAGGATAGAGGATAGGATAGGATAGAGGATAGGATAGGATAGAGAATAGGATAGAGGATAGGATAGGATAGAGGATAGGATAGGATAGAGGATAGGATAAACGATAGGATAGGATAGAGGATAGGATAGGATAGAGGATAGGATAGGACAGAGGATAGGATAGGATAGAGGATAGGATAGGGGATTTGATAGGATAGAGGATAGGATAGGATAGAAGATAGGATAGACGATAGGATAGGATAGAGGATAGGATAGGATAGAGTATAGGATAGAGGATAGGATAGGATAGGATAGAGGATTGGATAGGACAGAGGAAAGGATAGTATTGAGGATAGATGATAGGATAGGATAGAAGATAGGATAGGATAGAGTATACGGTATTATAGAGGGTAGGATAGGATAGAGCATAGGATAGGGGATTTGATAGGATAGAGGATAGCATAGGATAGAGGATCAGATAGGATAGAGGATAGGGTAGGATAGAGGATACGACATGATAGAGGATAGGATAGAGGATAGGATAGGATATAGGATAGGATAGGATAGAGGATAGGATAGGATAGAGGATAGGATAGGATAGAGTATAGGATAGGATAGAGGATAGGATAGGATAGAGGATAGGATAGGATAGAGGATAGGATAGGATAGAGGATAGGATAGCACAGAGGATAGGATAGGGGATTTGATAGTATAGAGGATAGGATAGAGGATTGGATAGAGGATAGGATAGAGGATAGGATAGGATAGAAAATAGGATAGGATAGAGGATAGGATAGGATAGAGGATAGGATAGGATAGAGGATAGGATAGGATAGAATATAGGATAGAGGATAGGATAGGATAGGATAGAGGATTGGATAGGATAGAGGAAAGGATAGTATTGAGGATAGATAATAGGATAGGATAGAAGATAGGATAGGATAGAGTATACGGTATTATAGAGGGTAGGATAGGATAGAGCATAGGATAGGGGATTTGATAGGATAGAGGATAGGATAGGATAGAGGATCAGATAGGATAGAGGATAGGGTAGGATAGAGGATACGACATGATAGAGGATAGGATAGAGGATAGGATAGGATATAGGATAGGATAGGATAAAGGATAGGATAGGATAGAGGATAGGATAGGATAGAGTATAGGATAGGATAGAGGATAGGATAGGATAGAGGATAGGATAGGATAGAGGATAGGATAGGATAGAGGATAGGATAGGACAGAGGATAGGATAGGGGATTTGATAGTATAGAGGATAGGATAGAGGATTGGATAGAGGATAGGATAGAGGATAGGATAGGATAGAAAATAGGATAGGATAGAGGATAGGATAGGATAGAGGATAGGATAGGATAGAGTATAGGATAGGATAGAGGATAGGATAGGATAGAGGATAGGATAGGATAGAGGATAGGATAGGATAGAGGATAGGATAGGACAGAGGATAGGATAGGGGATTTGATAGTATAGAGGATAGGATAGAGGATTGGATAGAGGATAGGATAGAGGATAGGATAGGATAGAAAATAGGATAGGATAGAGGATAGGATAGGATAGAGGATAGGATAGGATAGAGGATAGGATAGGATAGAGTATAGGATAGAGGATAGGATAGGATAGGATAGAGGATTGGATAGGATAGAGGATTGTGTAGGATAGAGGATAGGATAAGGTAGAGGATAGGATAGGATAGAGTATAGGATAGGATAGAGGAAAGGATAAACGATAGGATAGGATAAACGATAGGATAGGATAGAGGATAGGATAGGACAGAGGATAGGATAGGATAGAGGATAGGATAGGATAGAGGATAGGATAGGATAGAGGATAGGATAGGATAGAGGATAGGATAGGATAGAGGATAGGATAGGATAGAGGATAGGATAGGATAGGGATAGGATAGGATAGAGGATAGGATAGGATAGAGGATAGGATAGGATAGAGGATAGGATAGGACAGAGGATAGGATAGGATAGAGGATAGGATAGGGGATTTGATAGGATAGAGGATAGGATAGGATAAACGATAGGATAGGATAGAGGATAGGATAGGACAGAGGATAGGATAGGATAGAGGATAGGATAGGATAGAGGATAGGATAGGATAGAGGATAGGATAGGATAGAGGATAGGATAGGATAGAGGATAGGATAGGATAGGGGATAGGATAGGATAGAGGATAGGATAGGATAGAGGATAGGATAGGATAGAGGATAGGATAGGACAGAGGATAGGATAGGATAGAGGATAGGATAGGGGATTTGATAGGATAGAGGATAGGATAGGATAGAAGATAGGATAGACGATAGGATAGGATAGAGGATAGGATAGAGGATATGATAGGATAGGATAGAGGATTGGATAGGATAGACGATAGGATAGGATAGAGGATAGGATAGGATAGAGGATAGGATAGGATAGAGGATAGGATAGGATAGAGGATAGGATAGGATAGAGGATAGGAGAGGATAGATTATAGGATAGGATAGAGGATAGGATAGGATAGAGGATAGGATAGGATAGACGATAGGGTAGGATAGAGGATAGGATAGGATAGAGGATAGGATAGGATAGAGTATAGGATAGGATAGAGGATAGGATAGGATAGAGGATAGGATAGGATAGAGAATAGGATAGAGGATAGGATAGGATAGAGGATAGGATAAACGATAGGATAGGATAGAGGATAGGATAGGATAGAGGATAGGATAGGATAGAGGATAGGATAGGATAGAGGATAGGATAGGATAGAGGATAGGATAGGATAGAGGATAGGATAGGATAGAGGATAGGATAGGATAGAGGATTGTATAGGATAGAGGATAGGATAAGGTAGAGGATAGGATAGGATAGAGGATAGGATAGGATAGAGGATAGGATAGGATAGAGAATAGGATAGAGGATAGGATAGGATAGAGGATAGGATAGGATAGAGGATAGGATAAACGATAGGATATGATAGAGGATAGGATAGGATAGAGGATAGGATAGGATAGAGGATTGGATAGGATAGAGGAAAGGATAGTATTGAGGATAGATAATAGGATAGGATAGAGGATTGGATACGATACAGGATATCATAGGATAGAGAATAGGATAGGGGATTTGATAGGATAGGATAGAAGATAGGATAGGATAGAGGATAGGATAGGATAGAGGATAGGCTAGGATAGAGGATAGGATACAGGATAGGATAGGATAGGATAGAGGATAGGATAGGATGGAGGGTAGGATAGGATAGAGGATAGGCTAGGATAGAGGATAGGATACAGGATAGGATAGGATAGGATAGAGGATTGGATAGGATAGAGGAAAGGATAGGATTGAGGATAGGATAGACGATAGGATAGGATAGAGGATAGGATAGAGGATAGGATAGGATAGGATAGAGGATTGGATAGGATAGAGGAAAGGATAGGAAAGAGGATAAGATAGGATAGAGGATACGATTGGATAGAGGATACGATAGGATAGAGGATAGGATAGGATAGAGGATAGGATAGGATAGAGGATAGGATAGACGATAGGATAGGATATAGGATAGGATAGGACAGAGGATAGGATAGGATAGAGGATAGGATAGGGTAGAGGATAGGATAGGATAGAGGATAGGATAGGATAGAGGATAGGATAGGATAGAGGATAGGATAGGACAGAGGATAGGATAGGATAGAGGATAGGATAGGATAGAGGATAGGATAGGATAGAGCATTGGATAGGATAGACGATAGGATAGGATAGAGGATAGGATAGGATAGAGGATAGGATAGGATAGAGGATAGGATAGGATAGAGGATAGGATAGGATAGAGGATAGGATAGGATAGAGGATAGGAGAGGATAGATTATAGGATAGGATAGAGGATAGGATAGGATAGAGGATAGGATAGGATATACGATAGGATAGGATAGAGGATAGGATAGGATAGAGTATAGGATAGAGGATAGGATAGGATAGGATAGAGGATTGGATAGGATAGAGGATAGGATAGGATAGAGGATAGAGGATACGATAGGATACAGGATAGGATAGGATAGAGGATAGGATAGGATGGGATAGAGGATAGGATAGGATAGAGGATTGTATAGGATAGAGGATAGGATAAGGTAGAGGATAGGATAGGATAGAGTATAGGATAGGATAGAGGATAGGATAAACGATAGGATAGGATAAACGATAGGATAGGATAGAGGATAGGATAGGACAGAGGATAGGATAGGATAGAGGATAGGATAGGATAGAGGATAGGATAGGATAGAGGATAGGTTAGGATAGAGGATAGGATAGGATAGAGGATAGGATAGGATAGAGGATAGGATAGGATAGAGGATAGGATAGGATAGAGGATAGGATAGGATAGAGGATAGGATAGGATAGAGGACAGGATAGGACAGAGGATAGGATAGGATAGAGGATAGGATAGGGGATTTGATAGGATAGAGGATAGGATAGGATAGAGGATAGGATAGGATAGAGGATATAATAGGATAGAGGATAGGATAGGATAGAGGATAGGATAGGATAGAGGATAGGATAGGATAGAGGATAGGATAGGATAGAGGATAGGATAGGATAGAGGATAGGATAGGACAGAGGATAGGATAGGATAGAGGATAGAGGATACGATAGGATACAGGATAGGATAGGATAGAGGATAGGATAGGATGGATAGAGGATAGGATAGGATAGAGGATTGTATAGGATAGAGGATAGGATAAGGTAGAGGATAGGATAGGATAGAGTATAGGATAGGATAGAGGATAGGATAAACGATAGGATAGGATAAACGATAGGATAGGATAGAGGATAGGATAGGACAGAGGATAGGATAGGATAGAGGATAGGATAGGATAGAGGATAGGATAGGATAGAGGATAGGTTAGGATAGAGGATAGGATAGGATAGAGGATAGGATAGGATAGAGGATAGGATAGGATAGAGGATAGGATAGGATAGAGGATAGGATAGGATAGAGGATAGGATAGGATAGAGGATAGGATAGGACAGAGAATAGGATAGGATAGAGGATAGGATAGGGGATTTGATATAATAGAGGATAGGATAGGATAGAGGATAGGATAGGATAGAGGATATAATAGGATAGAGGATAGGATAGGATAGAGGATAGGATAGGATAGAGGATAGGATAGGATAGAGGATAGGATAGGATAGAGGATAGGATAGGATAGAGGATAGGATAGGACAGAGGATAGGATAGGATAGAGGATAGGATAGGGGATTTGATAGGATATAGGATAGGATAGGATAGAAGATAGGATAGACGATAGGATAGGATAGAGGATAGGATAGGATAGAGTATAGGATAGAGGATAGGATAGGATAGGATAGAGGATTGGATAGGATAGAGGAAAGGATAGTATTGAGGATAGATGATAGGATAGGATAGAAGATAGGATAGGATAGAGTATACGGTATTATAGAGGGTAGGATAGGATAGAGCATAGGATAGGGGATTTGATAGGATAGAGGATAGCATAGGATTGAGGATCAGATAGGATAGAGGATAGGGTAGGATAGAGGATACGACATGATAGAGGATAGGATAGAGGATAGGATAGGATATAGGATAGGATAGGATAGAGGATAGGATAGGATAGAGGATAGGATAGGATAGAGTATAGGATAGGATAGAGGATAGGATAGGATAGAGGATAGGATAGGATAGACGATAGGATAGGATAGAGGATAGGATAGGATAGAGGATAGGCTAGGATAGAGGATAGGATACAGGATAGGATAGGATAGGATAGAGGATAGGATAGGATGGAGGGTAGGATAGGATAGAGGATAGGCTAGGATAGAGGATAGGATAGGACAGAGGATAGGATAGGGGATTTGATAGTATAGAGGATAGGATAGAGGATAGGATAGAGGATAGGATAGGATAGAAAATAGGATAGGATAGAGGATAGGATAGGATAGAGGATAGGATAGGATAGACGATAGGATAGGATAGAGGATAGGATAGGATAGAGGATAGGCTAGGATAGAGGATAGGATACAGGATAGGATAGGATAGGATAGAGGATAGGATAGGATGGAGGGTAGGATAGGATAGAGGATAGGCTAGGATAGAGGATAGGATACAAGATAGGATAGGATAGGATAGAGGATTGGATAGGATAGAGGAAAGGATAGGATTGAGGATAGGATAGACGATAGGATAGGATAGAGGATAGGATAGAGGATAGGATAGGATAGGATAGAGGATTGGATAGGATAGAGGAAAGGATAGGAAAGAGGATAAGATAGGATAGAGGATACGATTGGATAGAGGATACGATAGGATAGAGGATAGGATAGGATAGAGGATAGGATAGGATAGAGGATAGGATAGACGATAGGATAGGATATAGGATAGGATAGGACAGAGGATAGGATAGGATAGAGGATAGGATAGGGTAGAGGATAGGATAGGATAGAGGATAGGATAGGATAGAGAATAGGATAGGATAGAGGATAGGATACGACAGAGGATAGGATAGGATAGAGGATAGGATAGGATAGAGGATAGGATAGGATAGAGCATTGGATAGGATAGACGATAGGATAGGATAGAGGATAGGATAGGATAGAGGATAGGATAGGATAGAGGATAGGATAGGATAGAGGATAGGATAGGATAGAGGATAGGATAGGATAGAGGATAGGATAGGATAGTGGATAGGAGAGGATAGATTATAGGATAGGATAGAGGATAGGATAGGATAGAGGATAGGATAGGATATACGATAGGATAGGATAGAAGATAGGATAGGATAGAGGATAGGATAGGATAGGATAGAGGATTGGATAGGATAGAGGATAGGATAGGATAGAGGATAGAGGATACGATAGGATACAGGATAGGATAGGATAGAGGATAGGATAGGATGGGATAGAGGATAGGATAGGATAGAGGATTGTATAGCATAGAGGATAGGATAAGGTAGAGGATAGGATAGGATAGAGTATAGGATAGGATAGAGGATAGGATAAACGATAGGATAGGATAAACGATAGGATAGGATAGAGGATAGGATAGGACAGAGGATAGGATAGGATAGAGGATAGGATAGGATAGATAATAGGATAGGATAGAAGATAGGATAGGATAGAGTATACGGTATTATAGAGGGTAGGATAGGATAGAGCATAGGATAGGGGATTTGATAGGATAGAGGATAGGATAGGATAGAGGATCAGATAGGATAGAGGATAGGGTAGGATAGAGGATACGACATGATAGAGGATAGGATAGAGGATAGGATAGGATATAGGATAGGATAGGATAGAGGATAGGATAGGATAGAGGATAGGATAGGATAGAGTATAGGATAGGATAGAGGATAGGATAGGATAGAGGATAGGATAGGATAGAGGATAGGATAGGATAGAGGATAGGATAGGACAGAGGATAGGATAGGGGATTTGATAGTATAGAGGATAGGATAGAGGATTGGATAGAGGATAGGATAGAGGATAGGATAGGATAGAAAATAGGATAGGATAGAGGATAGGATAGGATAGAGGATAGGATAGGATAGAGTATAGGATAGGATAGAGGATAGGATAGGATAGAGGATAGGATAGGATAGAGGATAGGATAGGATAGAGGATAGGATAGGACAGAGGATAGGATAGGGGATTTGATAGTATAGAGGATAGGATAGAGGATTGGATAGAGGATAGGATAGAGGATAGGATAGGATAGAAAATAGGATAGGATAGAGGATAGGATAGGATAGAGGATAGGATAGGATAGAGGATAGGATAGGATAGAGTATAGGATAGAGGATAGGATAGGATAGGATAGAGGATTGGATAGGATAGAGGATTGTGTAGGATAGAGGATAGGATAAGGTAGAGGATAGGATAGGATAGAGTATAGGATAGGATAGAGGAAAGGATAAACGATAGGATAGGATAAACGATAGGATAGGATAGAGGATAGGATAGGACAGAGGATAGGATAGGATAGAGGATAGGATAGGATAGAGGATAGGATAGGATAGAGGATAGGATAGGATAGAGGATAGGAGAGGATAGATTATAGGATAGGATAGAGGATAGGATAGGATAGAGGATAGGATAGGATAGACGATAGGATAGGATAGAGGATAGGATAGGATAGAGGATAGGATAGGATAGAGGATAGGATAGGGGATTTGATAGGATAGAGGATAGGATAGGATAGAAGATAGGATAGACGATAGGATAGTATAGAGGATAGGATAGAGGATATGATAGGATAGGATAGAGGATAGGATAGGATAGGGGATAGGATAGGATAGAGGATAGGATAGGATAGAGGATAGGATAGGATAGAGGATAGGATAGGACAGAGGATAGGATAGGATAGAGGATAGGATAGGGGATTTGATAGGATAGAGGATAGGATAGGATAGAAGATAGGATAGACGATAGGATAGGATAGAGGATAGGATAGAGGATATGATAGGATAGGATAGAGGATTGGATAGGATAGACGATAGGATAGGATAGAGGATAGGATAGGATAGAGGATAGGATAGGATAGAGGATAGGATAGGATAGAGGATAGGATAGGATAGAGGATAGGATAGGATAGAGGATAGGATAGGATAGAGGATAGGATAGGATAGAGGATAGGATAGGATAGAGGATAGGATAGGATAGAGGATAGGATAGGATAGAGAATAGGATAGAGGATAGGATAGGATAGAGGATAGGATAGGATAGAGGATAGGATAAACGATAGGATAGGATAGAGGATAGGATAGGATAGAGGATAGGATAGGATAGAGGATAGGATAGGATAGAGGATAGGATAGGATAGAGGATAGGATAGGATAGAGGATTGTATAGGATAGAGGATAGGATAAGGTAGAGGATAGGATAGGATAGAGGATAGGATAGGATAGAGGATAGGATAGGATAGAGAATAGGATAGAGGATAGGATAGGATAGAGGATAGGATAGGATAGAGGATAGGATAAACGATAGGATAGGATAGAGGATAGGATAGGATAGAGGATAGGATAGGACAGAGGATAGGATAGGATAGAGGATAGGATAGGGGATTTGATAGGATAGAGGATAGGATAGGATAGAAGATAGGATAGACGATAGGATAGGATAGAGGATAGGATAGGATAGAGTATAGGATAGAGGATAGGATAGGATAGGATAGAGGATTGGATAGGACAGAGGAAAGGATAGTATTGAGGATAGATGATAGGATAGGATAGAAGATAGGATAGGATAGAGTATACGGTATTATAGAGGGTAGGATAGGATAGAGCATAGGATAGGGGATTTGATAGGATAGAGGATAGCATAGGATAGAGGATCAGATAGGATAGAGGATAGGGTAGGATAGAGGATACGACATGATAGAGGATAGGATAGAGGATAGGATAGGATATAGGATAGGATAGGATAGAGGATAGGATAGGATAGAGGATAGAATAGGATAGAGTATAGGATAGGATAGAGGATAGGATAGGATAGAGGATAGGATAGGATAGAGGATAGGATAGGATAGAGGATAGGATAGCACAGAGGATAGGATAGGGGATTTGATAGTATAGAGGATAGGATAGAGGATTGGATAGAGGATAGGATAGAGGATAGGATAGGATAGAAAATAGGATAGGATAGAGGATAGGATAGGATAGAGGATAGGATAGGATAGAGGATAGGATAGGATAGAATATAGGATAGAGGATAGGATAGGATAGGATAGAAGATAGGATAGGATAGAGTATACGGTATTATAGAGGGTAGGATAGGATAGAGCATAGGATAGGGGATTTGATAGGATAGAGGATAGGATAGGATAGAGGATCAGATAGGATAGAGGATAGGGTAGGATAGAGGATACGACATGATAGAGGATAGGATAGAGGATAGGATAGGATATAGGATAGGATAGGATAGAGGATAGGATAGGATAGAGGATAGGATAGGATAGAGTATAGGATAGGATAGAGGATAGTATAGGATAGAGGATAGGATAGGATAGAGGATAGGATAGGATAGAGGATAGGATAGGACAGAGGATAGGATAGGGGATTTGATAGTATAGAGGATAGGATAGAGGATTGGATAGAGGATAGGATAGAGGATAGGATAGGATAGAAAATAGGATAGGATAGAGGATAGGATAGGATAGAGGATAGGATAGGATAGAGGATAGGATAGGATAGAGTATAGGATAGGATAGAGGATAGGATAGGATAGAGGATAGGATAGGATAGAGGATAGGATAGGATAGAGGATAGGATAGGACAGAGGATTGGATAGGGGATTTGATAGTATAGAGGATAGGATAGAGGATTGGATAGAGGATAGGATAGAGGATAGGATAGTATAGAAAATAGGATAGGATAGAGGATAGGATAGGATAGAGGATAGGATAGAGGATAGGATAGGATAGAGTATAGGATAGAGGATAGGATAGGATAGGATAGAGGATTGGATAGGATAGAGGATTGTGTAGGATAGAGGATAGGATAAGGTAGAGGATAGGATAGGATAGAGTATAGGATAGGATAGAGGAAAGGATAAACGATAGGATAGGATAAACGATAGGATAGGATAGAGGATAGGATAGGACAGAGGATAGGATAGGATAGAGGATAGGATAGGATAGAGGATAGGATAGGATAGAGGATAGGATAGGATAGAGGATAGGATAGGATAGAGGATAGGATAGGATAGAGGATAGGATAGGATAGGGGATAGGATAGGATAGAGGATAGGATAGGATAGAGGATAGGATAGGATAGAGGATAGGATAGGACAGAGGATAGGATAGGATAGAGGATAGGATAGGGGATTTGATAGGATAGAGGATAGGATAGGATAAACGATAGGATAGGATAGAGGATAGGATAGGACAGAGGATAGGATAGGATAGAGGATAGGATAGGATAGAGGATAGGATAGGATAGAGGATAGGATAGGATAGAGGATAGGATAGAGGATAGGATAGGATAGAGGATAGGATAGGATAGGGGATAGGATAGGATAGAGGATAGGATAGGATAGAAGATAGGATAGACGATAGGATAGGATAGAGGATAGGATAGAGGATATGATAGGATAGGATAGAGGATTGGATAGGATAGACGATAGGATAGGATAGAGGATAGGATAGGATAGAGGATAGGATAGGATAGAGGATAGGATAGGATAGAGGATAGGATAGGATAGAGGATAGGAGAGGATAGATTATAGGATAGGATAGAGGATAGGATAGGATAGAGGATAGGATAGGATAGACGATAGGATAGGATAGAGGATAGGATAGGATAGAGGATAGGATAGGATAGAGTATAGGATAGGATAGAGGATAGGATAGGATAGCGGATAGGATAGGATAGAGGATAGGATAGGATAGAGGATTGTATAGGATAGAGGATAGGATAAGGTAGAGGATAGGATAGGATAGAGGATAGGATAGGATAGAGGATAGGATAGGATAGAGAATAGGATAGAGGATAGGATAGGATAGAGGATAGGATAGGATAGAGGATAGGATAAACGATAGGATAGGATAGAGGATAGGATAGGATAGAGGATAGGATAGGATAGAGGATTGGATAGGATAGAGGAAAGGATAGTATTGAGGATAGATAATAGGATAGGATAGAGGATTGGATACGATACAGGATATCATAGGATAGAGAATAGGATAGGGGATTTGATAGGATAGGATAGAAGATAGGATAGGATAGAGGATAGGATAGGATAGAGGATAGGCTAGGATAGAGGATAGGATACAGGATAGGATAGGATAGGATAGAGGATAGGATAGGATGGAGGGTAGGATAGGATAGAGGATAGGCTAGGATAGAGGATAGGATACAGGATAGGATAGGATAGGATAGAGGATTGGATAGGATAGAGGAAAGGATAGGATTGAGGATAGGATAGACGATAGGATAGGATAGAGGATAGGATAGGATAGGATAGAGGATTGGATAGGATAGAGGAAAGGATAGGAAAGAGGATAAGATAGGATAGAGGATACGATTGGATAGAGGATACGATAGGATAGAGGATAGGATAGGATAGAGGATAGGATAGGATAGAGGATAGGATAGACGATAGGATAGGATATAGGATAGGATAGGACAGAGGATAGGATAGGATAGAGGATAGGATAGGGTAGAGGATAGGATAGGATAGAGGATAGGATAGGATAGAGGATATGATAGGATAGAGGATAGGATAGGACAGAGGATAGGATAGGATAGAGGATAGGATAGGATAGAGGATAGGATAGGATAGAGCATTGGATAGGATAGACGATAGGATAGGATAGAGGATAGGATAGGATAGAGGATAGGATAGGATAGAGGATAGGATAGGATAGAGGATAGGATAGGATAGAGGATAGGAGAGGATAGATTATAGGATAGGATAGAGGATAGGATAGGATAGAGGATAGGATAGGATATACGATAGGATAGGATAGAGGATAGGATAGGATAGAGTATAGGATAGAGGATAGGATAGGATAGGATAGAGGATTGGATAGAGGATAGGATAGAGGATAGGATAGGATAGAAAATAGGATAGGATAGAGGATAGGATAGGATAGAGGATAGGATAGGATAGAGTATAGGATAGGATAGAGGATAGGATAGGATAGAGGATAGGATAGGATAGAGGATAGGATAGGATAGAGGATAGGATAGGACAGAGGATTGGATAGGGGATTTGATAGTATAGAGGATAGGATAGAGGATTGGATAGGATAGAGGAAAGGATAGTATTGAGGATAGATAATAGGATAGGATAGAGGATTGGATACGATACAGGATATCATAGGATAGAGAATAGGATAGGGGATTTGATAGGATAGGATAGAAGATAGGATAGGATAGAGGATAGGATAGGATAGAGGATAGGCTAGGATAGAGGATAGGATACAGGATAGGATAGGATAGGATAGAGGATAGGATAGGATGGAGGGTAGGATAGGATAGAGGATAGGCTAGGATAGAGGATAGGATACAGGATAGGATAGGATAGGATAGAGGATTGGATAGGATAGAGGAAAGGATAGGATTGAGGATAGGATAGACGATAGGATAGGATAGAGGATAGGATAGGATAGGATAGAGGATTGGATAGGATAGAGGAAAGGATAGGAAAGAGGATAAGATAGGATAGAGGATACGATTGGATAGAGGATACGATAGGATAGAGGATAGGATAGGATAGAGGATAGGATAGGATAGAGGATAGGATAGACGATAGGATAGGATATAGGATAGGATAGGACAGAGGATAGGATAGGATAGAGGATAGGATAGGGTAGAGGATAGGATAGGATAGAGGATAGGATAGGATAGAGGATAGGATAGGATAGAGGATAGGATAGGACAGAGGATAGGATAGGATAGAGGATAGGATAGGATAGAGGATAGGATAGGATAGAGCATTGGATAGGATAGACGATAGGATAGGATAGAGGATAGGATAGGATAGAGGATAGGATAGGATAGAGGATAGGATAGGATAGAGGATAGGATAGGATAGAGGATAGGAGAGGATAGATTATAGGATAGGATAGAGGATAGGATAGGATACAGGATAGGATAGGATATACGATAGGATAGGATAGAGGATAGGATAGGATAGAGTATAGGATAGAGGATAGGATAGGATAGGATAGAGGATTGGATAGAGGATAGGATAGAGGATAGGATAGGATAGAAAATAGGATAGGATAGAGGATAGGATAGGATAGAGGATAGGATAGGATAGAGTATAGGATAGGATAGAGGATAGGATAGGATAGAGGATAGGATAGGATAGAGGATAGGATAGGATAGAGGATAGGATAGGACAGAGGATTGGATAGGGGATTTGATAGTATAGAGGATAGGATAGAGGATTGGATAGAGGATAGGATAGAGGATAGGATAGGATAGAAAATAGGATAGGATAGAGGATAGGATAGGATAGAGGATAGGATAGGATAGAGGATAGGATAGGATAGAGTATAGGATAGAGGATAGGATAGGATAGGATAGAGGATTGGATAGGATAGAGGATTGTGTAGGATAGAGGATAGGATAAGGTAGAGGATAGGATAGGATAGAGTATAGGATAGGATAGAGGAAAGGATAAACGATAGGATAGGATAAACGATAGGATAGGATAGAGGATAGGATAGGACAGAGGATAGGATAGGATAGAGGATAGGATAGGATAGAGGATAGGATAGGATAGAGGATAGGATAGGATAGAGGATAGGATAGGATAGAGGATAGGATAGGATAGAGGATAGGATAGGATAGGGGATAGGATAGGATAGAGGATAGGATAGGATAGAGGATAGGATAGGATAGAGGATAGGATAGGACAGAGGATAGGATAGGATAGAGGATAGGATAGGGGATTTGATAGGATAGAGGATAGGATAGGATAAACGATAGGATAGGATAGAGGATAGGATAGGACAGAGGATAGGATAGGATAGAGGATAGGATAGGATAGAGGATAGGATAGGATAGAGGATAGGATAGGATAGAGGATAGGATAGGATAGAGGATAGGATAGGATAGGTGATAGGATAGGATAGAGGATAGGATAGGATAGAGGATAGGATAGGATAGAGGATAGGATAGGACAGAGGATAGGATAGGATAGAGGATAGGATAGGGGATTTGATAGGATAGAGGATAGGATAGGATAGAAGATAGGATAGACGATAGGATAGGATAGAGGATAGGATAGGATAGCGGATAGGATAGGGGATTTGATAGGATAGAGCATTGGATAGGATACACGATAGGATAGGATAGAGGATAGGATAGGATAGAGGATAGGATAGGATAGAGGATAGGATAGGATAGAGGATAGGATAGGATAGAGGATAGGAGAGGATAGATTATAGGATAGGATAGAGGATAGGATAGGATAGAGGATAGGATAGGATATACGATAGGATAGGATAGAGGATAGGATAGGATAGAGTATAGGATAGAGGATAGGATAGGATAGGATAGAGGATTGGATAGGATAGAGGATAGGATAGGATAGAGGATAGAGGATACGATAGGATACAGGATAGGATAGGATAGAGGATAGGATAGGATGGGATAGAGGATAGGATAGGATAGAGGATTGTATAGGATAGAGGATAGGATAAGGTAGAGGATAGGATAGGATAGAGTATAGGATAGGATAGAGGATAGGATAAACGATAGGATAGGATAAACGATAGGATAGGATAGAGGATAGGATAGGACAGAGGATAGGATAGGATAGAGGATAGGATAGGATAGAGGATAGGATAGGATAGAGGATAGGTTAGGATAGAGGATAGGATAGGATAGAGGATAGGATAGGATAGAGGATAGGATAGGATAGAGGATAGGATAGGATAGAGGATAGGATAGGATAGAGGATAGGATAGGATAGAGGATAGGATAGGACAGAGGATAGGATAGGATAGAGGATAGGATAGGGGATTTGATAGGATAGAGGATAGGATAGGATAGAGGATAGGATAGGATAGAGGATATAATAGGATAGGGGATAGGATAGGATAGAGTATAGGATAGGATAGAGGATAGGATAAACGATAGGATAGGATAAACGATAGGATAGGATAGAGGATAGGATAGGACAGAGGATAGGATAGGATAGAGGATAGGATAGGATAGAGGATAGGATAGGATAGAGGATAGGTTAGGATAGAGGATAGGATAGGATAGAGGATAGGATAGGATAGAGGATAGGATAGGATAGAGGATAGGATAGGATAGAGGATAGGATAGGATAGAGGATAGGATAGGATAGAGGACAGGATAGGACAGAGGATAGGATAGGATAGAGGATAGGATAGGGGATTTGATAGGATAGAGGATAGGATAGGATAGAGGATAGGATAGGATAGAGGATATAATAGGATAGAGGATAGGATAGGATAGAGGATAGGATAGGATAGAGGATAGGATAGGATAGAGGATAGGATAGGATAGAGGATAGGATAGGATAGAGGATAGGATAGGACAGAGGATAGGATAGGATAGAGGATAGAGGATACGATAGGATACAGGATAGGATAGGATAGAGGATAGGATAGGATGGGATAGAGGATAGGATAGGATAGAGGATTGTATAGGATAGAGGATAGGATAAGGTAGAGGATAGGATAGGATAGAGTATAGGATAGGATAGAGGATAGGATAAACGATAGGATAGGATAAACGATAGGATAGGATAGAGGATAGGATAGGACAGAGGATAGGATAGGATAGAGGATAGGATAGGATAGAGGATAGGATAGGATAGAGGATAGGTTAGGATAGAGGATAGGATAGGATAGAGGATAGGATAGGATAGAGGATAGGATAGGATAGAGGATAGGATAGGATAGAGGATAGGATAGGATAGAGGATAGGATAGGATAGAGGATAGGATAGGACAGAGGATAGGATAGGATAGAGGATAGGATAGGGGATTTGATATAATAGAGGATAGGATAGGATAGAGGATAGGATAGGATAGAGGATAGGATAGGATAGAGGATATAATAGGATAGAGGATAGGATAGGATAGAGGATAGGATAGGATAGAGGATAGGATAGGATAGAGGATAGGATAGGATAGAGGATAGGATAGGATAGAGGATAGGATAGGACAGAGGATAGGATAGGATAGAGGATAGGATAGGGGATTTGATAGGATATAGGATAGGATAGGATAGAAGATAGGATAGACGATAGGATAGGATAGAGGATAGGATAGGATAGAGTATAGGATAGAGGATAGGATAGGATAGGATAGAGGATTGGATAGGATAGAGGAAAGGATAGTATTGAGGATAGATGATAGGATAGGATAGAAGATAGGATAGGATAGAGTATACGGTATTATAGAGGGTAGGATAGGATAGAGCATAGGATAGGGGATTTGATAGGATAGAGGATAGCATAGGATAGAGGATAGGGTAGGATAGAGGATACGACATGATAGAGGATAGGATAGAGGATAGGATAGGATATAGGATAGGATAGGATAGAGGATAGGATAGGATAGAGGATAGGATAGGATAGAGTATAGGATAGGATAGAGGATAGGATAGGATAGAGGATAGGATAGGATAGACGATAGGATAGGATAGAGGATAGGATAGGATAGAGGATAGGCTAGGATAGAGGATAGGATACAGGATAGGATAGGATAGGATAGAGGATAGGATAGGATGGAGGGTAGGATAGGATAGAGGATAGGCTAGGATAGAGGATAGGATAGGACAGAGGATAGGATAGGGGATTTGATAGTATAGAGGATAGGATAGAGGATTGGATAGAGGATAGGATAGAGGATAGGATAGGATAGAAAATAGGATAGGATAGAGGATAGGATAGGATAGAGGATAGGATAGGATAGACGATAGGATAGGATAGAGGATAGGATAGGATAGAGGATAGGCTAGGATAGAGGATAGGATACAGGATAGGATAGGATAGGATAGAGGATAGGATAGGATGGAGGGTAGGATAGGATAGAGGATAGGCTAGGATAGAGGATAGGATACAAGATAGGATAGGATAGGATAGAGGATTGGATAGGATAGAGGAAAGGATAGGATTGAGGATAGGATAGACGATAGGATAGGATAGAGGATAGGATAGAGGATAGGATAGGATAGGATAGAGGATTGGATAGGATAGAGGAAAGGATAGGAAAGAGGATAAGATAGGATAGAGGATACGATTGGATAGAGGATACGATAGGATAGAGGATAGGATAGGATAGAGGATAGGATAGGATAGAGGATAGGATAGACGATAGGATAGGATATAGGATAGGATAGGACAGAGGATAGGATAGGATAGAGGATAGGATAGGGTAGAGGATAGGATAGGATAGAGGATAGGATAGGATAGAGAATAGGATAGGATAGAGGATAGGATAGGACAGAGGATAGGATAGGATAGAGGATAGGATAGGATAGAGGATAGGATAGGATAGAGCATTGGATAGGATAGACGATAGGATAGGATAGAGGATAGGATAGGATAGAGGATAGGATAGGATAGAGGATAGGATAGGATAGAGGATAGGATAGGATAGAGGATAGGATAGGATAGAGGATAGGATAGGATAGAGGATAGGAGAGGATAGATTATAGGATAGGATAGAGGATAGGATAGGATAGAGGATAGGATAGGATATACGATAGGATAGGATAGAAGATAGGATAGGATAGAGTATAGGATAGAGGATAGGATAGGATAGGATAGAGGATTGGATAGGATAGAGGATAGGATAGGATAGAGGATAGAGGATACGATAGGATACAGGATAGGATAGGATAGAGGATAGGATAGGATGGGATAGAGGATAGGATAGGATAGAGGATTGTATAGGATAGAGGATAGGATAAGGTAGAGGATAGGATAGGATAGAGTATAGGATAGGATAGAGGATAGGATAAACGATAGGATAGGATAAACGATAGGATAGGATAGAGGATAGGATAGGACAGAGGATAGGATAGGATAGAGGATAGGATAGGATAGATAATAGGATAGGATAGAAGATAGGATAGGATAGAGTATACGGTATTATAGAGGGTAGGATAGGATAGAGCATAGGATAGGGGATTTGATAGGATAGAGGATAGGATAGGATAGAGGATCAGATAGGATAGAGGATAGGGTAGGATAGAGGATACGACATGATAGAGGATAGGATAGAGGATAGGATAGGATATAGGATAGGATAGGATAGAGGATAGGATAGGATAGAGGATAGGATAGGATAGAGTATAGGATAGGATAGAGGATAGGATAGGATAGAGGATAGGATAGGATAGAGGATAGGATAGGATAGAGGATAGGATAGGACAGAGGATAGGATAGGGGATTTGATAGTATAGAGGATAGGATAGAGGATTGGATAGAGGATAGGATAGAGGATAGGATAGGATAGAAAATAGGATAGGATAGAGGATAGGATAGGATAGAGGATAGGATAGGATAGAGTATAGGATAGGATAGAGGATAGGATAGGATAGAGGATAGGATAGGATAGAGGATAGGATAGGATAGAGGATAGGATAGGACAGAGGATAGGATAGGGGATTTGATAGTATAGAGGATAGGATAGAGGATTGGATAGAGGATAGGATAGAGGATAGGATAGGATAGAAAATAGGATAGGATAGAGGATAGGATAGGATAGAGGATAGGATAGGATAGAGGATAGGATAGGATAGAGTATAGGATAGAGGATAGGATAGGATAGGATAGAGGATTGGATAGGATAGAGGATTGTGTAGGATAGAGGATAGGATAAGGTAGAGGATAGGATAGGATAGAGTATAGGATAGGATAGAGGAAAGGATAAACGATAGGATAGGATAAACGATAGGATAGGATAGAGGATAGGATAGGACAGAGGATAGGATAGGATAGAGGATAGGATAGGATAGAGGATAGGATAGGATAGAGGATAGGATAGGATAGAGGATAGGAGAGGATAGATTATAGGATAGGATAGAGGATAGGATAGGATAGAGGATAGGATAGGATAGACGATAGGATAGGATAGAGGATAGGATAGGATAGAGGATAGGATAGGATAGAGGATAGGATAGGGGATTTGATAGGATAGAGGATAGGATAGGATAGAAGATAGGATAGACGATAGGATAGTATAGAGGATAGGATAGAGGATATGATAGGATAGGATAGAGGATAGGATAGGATAGGGGATAGGATAGGATAGAGGATAGGATAGGATAGAGGATAGGATAGGATAGAGGATAGGATAGGACAGAGGATAGGATAGGATAGAGGATAGGATAGGGGATTTGATAGGATAGAGGATAGGATAGGATAGAAGATAGGATAGACGATAGGATAGGATAGAGGATAGGATAGAGGATATGATAGGATAGGATAGAGGATTGGATAGGATAGACGATAGGATAGGATAGAGGATAGGATAGGATAGAGGATAGGATAGGATAGAGGATAGGATAGGATAGAGGATAGGATAGGATAGAGGATAGGATAGGATAGAGGATAGGATAGGATAGAGGATAGGATAGGATAGAGGATAGGATAGGATAGAGGATAGGATAGGATAGAGGATAGGATAGGATAGAGGATAGGATAGGATAGAGGATAGGATAGGATAGAGAATAGGATAGAGGATAGGATAGGATAGAGGATAGGATAGGATAGAGGATAGGATAAACGATAGGATAGGATAGAGGATAGGATAGGATAGAGGATAGGATAGGATAGAGGATAGGATAGGATAGAGGATAGGATAGGATAGAGGATAGGATAGGATAGAGGATAGGATAGGATAGAGGATAGGATAGGATAGAGGATTGTATAGGATAGAGGATAGGATAAGGTAGAGGATAGGATAGGATAGAGGATAGGATAGGATAGAGGATAGGATAGGATAGAGAATAATATAGAGGATAGGATAGGATAGAGGATAGGATAGGATAGAGGATAGGATAAACGATAGGATAGGATAGAGGATAGGATAGGATAGAGGATAGGATAGGACAGAGGATAGGATAGGATAGAGGATAGGATAGGGGATTTGATAGGATAGAGGATAGGATAGGATAGAAGATAGGATAGACGATAGGATAGGATAGAGGATAGGATAGGATAGAGTATAGGATAGAGGATAGGATAGGATAGGATAGAGGATTGGATAGGACAGAGGAAAGGATAGTATTGAGGATAGATGATAGGATAGGATAGAAGATAGGATAGGATAGAGTATACGGTATTATAGAGGGTAGGATAGGATAGAGCATAGGATAGGGGATTTGATAGGATAGAGGATAGCATAGGATAGAGGATCAGATAGGATAGAGGATAGGGTAGGATAGAGGATACGACATGATAGAGGATAGGATAGAGGATAGGATAGGATATAGGATAGGATAGGATAGAGGATAGGATAGGATAGAGGATAGAATAGGATAGAGTATAGGATAGGATAGAGGATAGGATAGGATAGAGGATAGGATAGGATAGAGGATAGGATAGGATAGAGGATAGGATAGCACAGAGGATAGGATAGGGGATTTGATAGTATAGAGGATAGGATAGAGGATTGGATAGAGGATAGGATAGAGGATAGGATAGGATAGAAAATAGGATAGGATAGAGGATAGGATAGGATAGAGGATAGGATAGGATAGAGGATAGGATAGGATAGAGGATAGGATAGGATAGAGGATAGGATAGGATAGAGGATAGGATAGGATAGAGGATAGGATAGGACAGAGGATAGGATAGGATAGAGGATAGGATAGGGGATTTGATATAATAGAGGATAGGATAGGATAGAGGATAGGATAGGATAGAGGATAGGATAGGATAGAGGATATAATAGGATAGAGGATAGGATAGGATAGAGGATAGGATAGGATAGAGGATAGGATAGGATAGAGGATAGGATAGGATAGAGGATAGGATAGGATAGAGGATAGGATAGGACAGAGGATAGGATAGGATAGAGGATAGGATAGGATAGAAAATAGGATAGGATAGAGGATAGGATAGGATAGAGGATAGGATAGGATAGAGGATAGGATAGGATAGAGTATAGGATAGAGGATAGGATAGGATAGAGGATTGGATAGGATAGAGGATTGTGTAGGATAGAGGATAGGATAAGGTAGAGGATAGGATAGGATAGAGTATAGGATAGGATAGAGGAAAGGATAAACGATAGGATAGGATAAACGATAGGATAGGATAGAGGATAGGATAGGACAGAGGATAGGATAGGATAGAGGATAGGATAGGATAGAGGATAGGATAGGATAGAGGATAGGATAGGATAGAGGATAGGAGAGGATAGATTATAGGATAGGATAGAGGATAGGATAGGATAGAGGATAGGATAGGATAGACGATAGGATAGGATAGAGGATAGGATAGGATAGAGGATAGGATAGGATAGAGGATAGGATAGGGGATTTGATAGGATAGAGGATAGGATAGGATAGAAGATAGGATAGACGATAGGATAGTATAGAGGATAGGATAGAGGATATGATAGGATAGGATAGAGGATAGGATAGGATAGGGGATAGGATAGGATAGAGGATAGGATAGGATAGAGGATAGGATAGGATAGAGGATAGGATAGGATAGAGGATAGGATAGGATAGAGGATAGGATAGGACAGAGGATAGGATAGGATAGAGGATAGGATAGGATAGAAAATAGGATAGGATAGAGGATAGGATAGGATAGAGGATAGGATAGGATAGAGGATAGGATAGGACAGAGGATAGGATAGGATAGAGGATAGGATAGGGGATTTGATATAATAGAGGATAGGATAGGATAGAGGATAGGATAGGATAGAGGATAGGATAGGATAGAGGATATAATAGGATAGAGGATAGGATAGGATAGAGGATAGGATAGGATAGAGGATAGGATAGGATAGAGGATAGGATAGGATAGAGGATAGGATAGGATAGAGGATAGGATAGGATAGAGGATAGGATAGGACAGAGGATAGGATAGGATAGAGGATAGGATAGGATAGAAAATAGGATAGGATAGAGGATAGGATAGGATAGAGGATAGGATAGGATAGAGGATAGGATAGGATAGAGTATAGGATAGAGGATAGGATAGGATAGGATAGAGGATTGGATAGGATAGAGGATTGTGTAGGATAGAGGATAGGATAAGGTAGAGGATAGGATAGGATAGAGTATAGGATAGGATAGAGGAAAGGATAAACGATAGGATAGGATAAACGATAGGATAGGATAGAGGATAGGATAGGACAGAGGATAGGATAGGATAGAGGATAGGATAGGATAGAGGATAGGATAGGATAGAGGATAGGATAGGATAGAGGATAGGAGAGGATAGATTATAGGATAGGATAGAGGATAGGATAGGATAGAGGATAGGATAGGATAGAGGATAGGATAGGATAGAGGATAGGATAGGATAGAGGATAGGATAGGATAGAGGATAGGATAGGACAGAGGATAGGATAGGATAGAGGATAGGATAGGATAGAAAATAGGATAGGATAGAGGATAGGATAGGATAGAGGATAGGATAGGATAGAGGATAGGATAGGATAGAGTATAGGATAGAGGATAGGATAGGATAGGATAGAGGATTGGATAGGATAGAGGATTGTGTAGGATAGAGGATAGGATAAGGTAGAGGATAGGATAGGATAGAGTATAGGATAGGATAGAGGAAAGGATAAACGATAGGATAGGATAAACGATAGGATAGGATAGAGGATAGGATAGGACAGAGGATAGGATAGGATAGAGGATAGGATAGGATAGAGGATAGGATAGGATAGAGGATAGGATAGGATAGAGGATAGGAGAGGATAGATTATAGGATAGGATAGAGGATAGGATAGGATAGAGGATAGGATAGGATAGACGATAGGATAGGATAGAGGATAGGATAGGATAGAGGATAGGATAGGATAGAGGATAGGATAGGGGATTTGATAGGATAGAGGATAGGATAGGATAGAAGATAGGATAGACGATAGGATAGTATAGAGGATAGGATAGAGGATATGATAGGATAGGATAGAGGATAGGATAGGATAGGGGATAGGATAGGATAGAGGATAGGATAGGATAGAGGATAGGAGAGGATAGATTATAGGATAGGATAGAGGATAGGATAGGATAGAGGATAGGATAGGATATACGATAGGATAGGATAGAGGATAGGATAGGATAGAGTATAGGATAGAGGATAGGATAGGATAGGATAGAGGATTGGATAGAGGATAGGATAGAGGATAGGATAGGATAGAGGATAGGATAGGACAGAGGATAGGATAGGATAGAGGATAGGATAGGGGATTTGATAGGATAGAGGATAGGATAGGATAGAAGATAGGATAGACGATAGGATAGGATAGAGGATAGGATAGAGGATATGATAGGATAGGATAGAGGATTGGATAGGATAGACGATAGGATAGGATAGAGGATAGGATAGGATAGAGGATAGGATAGGATAGAGGATAGGATAGGATAGAGGATAGGATAGGATAGAGGATAGGATAGGATAGATGATAGGATAGGATAGAGGATAGGATAGGATAGAGGATAGGATAGGATAGAGGATAGGATAGGATAGAGGATAGGATAGGATAGAGAATAGGATAGAGGATAGGATAGGATAGAGGATAGGATAGGATAGAGGATAGGATAAACGATAGGATAGGATAGAGGATAGGATAGGATAGAGGATAGGATAGGATAGAGGATAGGATAGGATAGAGGATAGGATAGGATAGAGGATAGGATAGGATAGAGGATAGGATAGGATAGAGGATAGGATAGGATAGAGGATAGGATAGGATAGAGGATAGGATAGGACAGAGGATAGGATAGGATAGAGGATAGGATAGGATAGAAAATAGGATAGGATAGAGGATAGGATAGGATAGAGGATAGGATAGGATAGAGGATAGGATAGGACAGAGGATAGGATAGGATAGAGGATAGGATAGGGGATTTGATATAATAGAGGATAGGATAGGATAGAGGATAGGATAGGATAGAGGATAGGATAGGATAGAGGATATAATAGGATAGAGGATAGGATAGGATAGAGGATAGGATAGGATAGAGGATAGGATAGGATAGAGGATAGGATAGGATAGAGGATAGGATAGGATAGAGGATAGGATAGGATAGAGGATAGGATAGGACAGAGGATAGGATAGGATAGAGGATAGGATAGGATAGAAAATAGGATAGGATAGAGGATAGGATAGGATAGAGGATAGGATAGGATAGAGGATAGGATAGGATAGAGTATAGGATAGAGGATAGGATAGGATAGGATAGAGGATTGGATAGGATAGAGGATTGTGTAGGATAGAGGATAGGATAAGGTAGAGGATAGGATAGGATAGAGTATAGGATAGGATAGAGGAAAGGATAAACGATAGGATAGGATAAACGATAGGATAGGATAGAGGATAGGATAGGACAGAGGATAGGATAGGATAGAGGATAGGATAGGATAGAGGATAGGATAGGATAGAGGATAGGATAGGATAGAGGATAGGAGAGGATAGATTATAGGATAGGATAGAGGATAGGATAGGATAGAGGATAGGATAGGATAGAGGATAGGATAGGATAGAGGATAGGATAGGATAGAGGATAGGATAGGATAGAGGATAGGATAGGACAGAGGATAGGATAGGATAGAGGATAGGATAGGATAGAAAATAGGATAGGATAGAGGATAGGATAGGATAGAGGATAGGATAGGATAGAGGATAGGATAGGATAGAGTATAGGATAGAGGATAGGATAGGATAGGATAGAGGATTGGATAGGATAGAGGATTGTGTAGGATAGAGGATAGGATAAGGTAGAGGATAGGATAGGATAGAGTATAGGATAGGATAGAGGAAAGGATAAACGATAGGATAGGATAAACGATAGGATAGGATAGAGGATAGGATAGGACAGAGGATAGGATAGGATAGAGGATAGGATAGGATAGAGGATAGGATAGGATAGAGGATAGGATAGGATAGAGGATAGGAGAGGATAGATTATAGGATAGGATAGAGGATAGGATAGGATAGAGGATAGGATAGGATAGACGATAGGATAGGATAGAGGATAGGATAGGATAGAGGATAGGATAGGATAGAGGATAGGATAGGGGATTTGATAGGATAGAGGATAGGATAGGATAGAAGATAGGATAGACGATAGGATAGTATAGAGGATAGGATAGAGGATATGATAGGATAGGATAGAGGATAGGATAGGATAGGGGATAGGATAGGATAGAGGATAGGATAGGATAGAGGATAGGAGAGGATAGATTATAGGATAGGATAGAGGATAGGATAGGATAGAGGATAGGATAGGATATACGATAGGATAGGATAGAGGATAGGATAGGATAGAGTATAGGATAGAGGATAGGATAGGATAGGATAGAGGATTGGATAGAGGATAGGATAGAGGATAGGATAGGATAGAAAATAGGATAGGATAGAGGATAGGATAGGATAGAGGATAGGATAGGATAGAGTATAGGATAGGATAGAGGATAGGATAGGATAGAGGATAGGATAGGATAGAGGATAGGATAGGATAGAGGATAGGATAGGTCAGAGGATTGGATAGGGGATTTGATAGTATAGAGGATAGGATAGAGGATTGGATAGGATAGAGGAAAGGATAGTATTGAGGATAGATAATATAATAGGATAGAGGATTGGATACGATACAGGATATCATAGGATAGAGAATAGGATAGGGGATTTGATAGGATAGGATAGAAGATAGGATAGGATAGAGGATAGGATAGGATAGAGGATAGGCTAGGATAGAGGATAGGATACAGGATAGGATAGGATAGGATAGAGGATAGGATAGGATGGAGGGTAGGATAGGATAGAGGATAGGCTAGGATAGAGGATAGGATACAGGATAGGATAGGATAGGATAGAGGATTGGATAGGATAGAGGAAAGGATAGGATTGAGGATAGGATAGACGATAGGATAGGATAGAGGATAGGATAGGATAGGATAGAGGATTGGATAGGATAGAGGAAAGGATAGGAAAGAGGATAAGATAGGATAGAGGATACGATTGGATAGAGGATACGATAGGATAGAGGATAGGATAGGATAGAGGATAGGATAGGATAGAGGATAGGATAGACGATAGGATAGGATATAGGATAGGATAGGACAGAGGATAGGATAGGATAGAGGATAGGATAGGGTAGAGGATAGGATAGGATAGAGGATAGGATAGGATAGAGGATAGGATAGGATAGAGGATAGGATAGGACAGAGGATAGGATAGGATAGAGGATAGGATAGGATAGAGGATAGGATAGGATAGAGCATTGGATAGGATAGACGATAGGATAGGATAGAGGATAGGATAGGATAGAGGATAGGATAGGATAGAGGATAGGATAGGATAGAGGATAGGATAGGATAGAGGATAGGAGAGGATAGATTATAGGATAGGATAGAGGATAGGATAGGATAGAGGATAGGATAGGATATACGATAGGATAGGATAGAGGATAGGATAGGATAGAGTATAGGATAGAGGATAGGATAGGATAGGATAGAGGATTGGATAGAGGATAGGATAGAGGATAGGATAGGATAGAAAATAGGATAGGATAGAGGATAGGATAGGATAGAGGATAGGATAGGATAGAGTATAGGATAGGATAGAGGATAGGATAGGATAGAGGATAGGATAGGATAGAGGATAGGATAGGATAGAGGATAGGATAGGACAGAGGATTGGATAGGGGATTTGATAGTATAGAGGATAGGATAGAGGATTGGATAGAGGATAGGATAGAGGATAGGATAGGATAGAAAATAGGATAGGATAGAGGATAGGATAGGATAGAGGATAGGATAGGATAGAGGATAGGATAGGATAGAGTATAGGATAGAGGATAGGATAGGATAGGATAGAGGATTGGATAGGATAGAGGATTGTGTAGGATAGAGGATAGGATAAGGTAGAGGATAGGATAGGATAGAGTATAGGATAGGATAGAGGAAAGGATAAACGATAGGATAGGATAAACGATAGGATAGGATAGAGGATAGGATAGGACAGAGGATAGGATAGGATAGAGGATAGGATAGGATAGAGGATAGGATAGGATAGAGGATAGGATAGGATAGAGGATAGGATAGGATAGAGGATAGGATAGGATAGAGGATAGGATAGGATAGGGGATAGGATAGGATAGAGGATAGGATAGGATAGAGGATAGGATAGGATAGAGGATAGGATAGGACAGAGGATAGGATAGGATAGAGGATAGGATAGGGGATTTGATAGGATAGAGGATAGGATAGGATAAACGATAGGATAGGATAGAGGATAGGATAGGACAGAGGATAGGATAGGATAGAGGATAGGATAGGATAGAGGATAGGATAGGATAGAGGATAGGATAGGATAGAGGATAGGATAGGATAGAGGATAGGATAGGATAGGTGATAGGATAGGATAGAGGATAGGATAGGATAGAGGATAGGATAGGATAGAGGATAGGATAGGACAGAGGATAGGATAGGATAGAGGATAGGATAGGGGATTTGATAGGATAGAGGATAGGATAGGATAGAAGATAGGATAGACGATAGGATAGGATAGAGGATAGGATAGAGGATATGATAGGATAGGATAGAGGATTGGATAGGATAGACGATAGGATAGGATAGAGGATAGGATAGGATAGAGGATAGGATAGGATAGAGGATAGGATAGGATAGAGGATAGGATAGGATAGAGGATAGGAGAGGATAGGATAGAGGATAGGATAGGATAGAGGATAGGATAGGATAGAGAATAGGATAGAGGATAGGATAGGATAGAGGATAGGATAGGATAGAGGATAGGATAAACGATAGGATAGGATAGAGGATAGGATAGGATCGAGGATAGGATAGGATAGAGGATAGGATAGGATAGAGGATAGGATAGGATAGCGGATAGGATAGGATAGAGGATAGGATAGGATAGAGGATTGTATAGGATAGAGGATAGGATAAGGTAGAGGATAGGATAGGATAGAGGATAGGATAGGATAGAGGATAGGATAGGATAGAGAATAGGATAGAGGATAGGATAGGATAGAGGATAGGATAGGATAGAGGATAGGATAAACGATAGGATAGGATAGAGGATAGGATAGGATAGAGGATAGGATAGGATAGAGGATTGGATAGGATAGAGGAAAGGATAGGAAAGAGGATAAGATAGGATAGAGGATACGATTGGATAGAGGATACGATAGGATAGAGGATAGGATAGGATAGAGGATAGGATAGGATAGAGGATAGGATAGACGATAGGATAGGATATAGGATAGGATAGGACAGAGGATAGGATAGGATAGAGGATAGGATAGGGTAGAGAATAGGATAGGATAGAGGATAGGATAGGATAGAGGATAGGATAGGATAGAGGATAGGATAGGACAGAGGATAGGATAGGATAGAGGATAGGATAGGATAGAGGATAGGATAGGATAGAGCATTGGATAGGATACACGATAGGATAGGATAGAGGATAGGATAGGATAGAGGATAGGATAGGATAGAGGATAGGATAGGATAGAGGATAGGATAGGATAGAGGATAGGAGAGGATAGATTATAGGATAGGATAGAGGATAGGATAGGATAGAGGATAGGATAGGATATACGATAGGATAGGATAGAGGATAGGATAGGATAGAGTATAGGATAGAGGATAGGATAGGATAGGATAGAGGATTGGATAGGATAGAGGATAGGATAGGATAGAGGATAGAGGATACGATAGGATACAGGATAGGATAGGATAGAGGATAGGATAGGATGGGATAGAGGATAGGATAGGATAGAGGATTGTATAGGATAGAGGATAGGATAAGGTAGAGGATAGGATAGGATAGAGTATAGGATAGGATAGAGGATAGGATAAACGATAGGATAGGATAAACGATAGGATAGGATAGAGGATAGGATAGGACAGAGGATAGGATAGGATAGAGGATAGGATAGGATAGAGGATAGGATAGAGGATAGGTTAGGATAGAGGATAGGATAGGATAGAGGATAGGATAGGATAGAGGATAGGATAGGATAGAGGATAGGATAGGATAGAGGATAGGATAGGATAGAGGATAGGATAGGATAGAGGATAGGATAGGACAGAGGATAGGATAGGATAGAGGATAGGATAGGGGATTTGATAGGATAGAGGATAGGATAGGATAGAGGATAGGATAGGATAGAGGATATAATAGGATAGGGGATAGGATAGGATAGAGGATAGGATAGGATAGAGGATAGGATAGGATAGAGGATAGGATAGGATAGAGGATAGGATAGGGGATTTGATAGGATAGAGGATAGGATAGGATAGAAGATAGGATAGACGATAGGATAGGATAGAGGATAGGATAGAGGATAGAGGATACGATAGGATACAGGATAGGATAGGATAGAGGATAGGATAGGATGGGATAGAGGATAGGATAGGATAGAGGATTGTATAGGATAGAGGATAGAGGATACGATAGGATACAGGATAGGATAGGATAGAGGATAGGATAGGATGGGATAGAGGATAGGATAGGATAGAGGATTGTATAGGATAGAGGATAGGATAAGGTAGAGGATAGGATAGGATAGAGTATAGGATAGGATAGAGGATAGGATAAACGATAGGATAGGATAAACGATAGGATAGGATAGAGGATAGGATAGGACAGAGGATAGGATAGGATAGAGGATAGGATAGGATAGAGGATAGGATAGGATAGAGGATAGGTTAGGATAGAGGATAGGATAGGATAGAGGATAGGATAGACGATAGGATAGGATATAGGATAGGATAGGACAGAGGATAGGATAGGATAGAGGATAGGATAGGGTAGAGGATAGGATAGGATAGAGGATAGGATAGGATAGAGGATAGGATAGGATAGAGGATAGGATAGGACAGAGGATAGGATAGGATAGAGGATAGGATAGGATAGAGGATAGGATAGGATAGAGCATTGGATAGGATACACGATAGGATAGGATAGAGGATAGGATAGGATAGAGGATAGGATAGGATAGAGGATAGGATAGGATAGAGGATAGGATAGGATAGAGGATAGGAGAGGATAGATTATAGGATAGGATAGAGGATAGGATAGGATAGAGGATAGGATAGGATATACGATAGGATAGGATAGAGGATAGGATAGGATAGAGTATAGGATAGAGGATAGGATAGGATAGGATAGAGGATTGGATAGGATAGAGGATAGGATAGGATAGAGGATAGAGGATACGATAGGATACAGGATAGGATAGGATAGAGGATAGGATAGGATGGGATAGAGGATAGGATAGGATAGAGGATTGTATAGGATAGAGGATAGGATAAGGTAGAGGATAGGATAGGATAGAGTATAGGATAGGATAGAGGATAGGATAAACGATAGGATAGGATAAACGATAGGATAGGATAGAGGATAGGATAGGACAGAGGATAGGATAGGATAGAGGATAGGATAGGATAGAGGATAGGATAGGATAGAGGATAGGTTAGGATAGAGGATAGGATAGGATAGAGGATAGGATAGGATAGAGGATAGGATAGGATAGAGGATAGGATAGGATAGAGGATAGGATAGGATAGAGGATAGGATAGGATAGAGGATAGGATAGGACAGAGGATAGGATAGGATAGAGGATAGGATAGGGGATTTGATAGGATAGAGGATAGGATAGGATAGAGGATAGGATAGGATAGAGGATATAATAGGATAGGGGATAGGATAGGATAGAGGATAGGATAGGATAGAGGATAGGATAGGATAGAGGATAGGATAGGATAGAGGATAGGATAGGGGATTTGATAGGATAGAGGATAGGATAGGATAGAAGATAGGATAGACAATAGGATAGGATAGAGGATAGGATAGAGGATAGAGGATACGATAGGATACAGGATAGGATAGGATAGAGGATAGGATAGGATGGGATAGAGGATAGGATAGGATAGAGGATTGTATAGGATAGAGGATAGAGGATACGATAGGATACAGGATAGGATAGGATAGAGGATAGGATAGGATGGGATAGAGGATAGGATAGGATAGAGGATTGTATAGGATAGAGGATAGGATAAGGTAGAGGATAGGATAGGATAGAGTATAGGATAGGATAGAGGATAGGATAAACGATAGGATAGGATAAACGATAGGATAGGATAGAGGATAGGATAGGACAGAGGATAGGATAGGATAGAGGATAGGATAGGATAGAGGATAGGATAGGATAGAGGATAGGTTAGGATAGAGGATAGGATAGGATAGAGGATAGGATAGGATAGAGGATAGGATAGGATAGAGGATAGGATAGGATAGAGGATAGGATAGGATAGAGGATAGGATAGGATAGAGGATAGGATAGGACAGAGGATAGGATAGGATAGACGATAGGATAGGATAGAGGATAGGATAGGATAGAGTATAGGATAGGATAGAGGATAGGATAGGATAGAGGATAGGATAGGATAGAGGATAGGATAGGATAGAGGATAGGATAGGGGATTTGATAGGATAGAGGATAGGATAGGATAGAAGATAGGATAGACGATAGGATAGGATAGAGGATAGGATAGAGGATATGATAGGATAGGATAGAGGATTGGATAGGATAGACGATAGGATAGGATAGAGGATAGGATAGGATAGAGGATAGGATAGGATAGAGGATAGGATAGGATAGAGGATAGGATAGAGGATAGGATAGGATAGGATAGAGGATTGGATAGGATAGAGGAAAGGATAGAGGATAGGATAGAGGATATGATAGGATAGGATAGAGGATTGGATAGGATAGACGATAGGATAGGATAGAGGATAGGATAGGATAGAGGATTGGATAGGATAGATGATAGGATAGGATAGAAGATAGGATAGGATAGAGTATACGGTATTATAGAGGGTAGGATAGGATAGAGCATAGGATAGGGGATTTGATAGGATAGAGGATAGCATAGGATTGAGGATCAGATAGGATAGAGGATAGGGTAGGATAGAGGATACGACATGATAGAGGATAGGATAGAGGATAGGATAGGATATAGGATAGGATAGGATAGAGGATAGGATAGGATAGAGGATAGGATAGGATAGAGTATAGGATAGGATAGAGGATAGGATAGGATAGAGGATAGGATAGGATAGAGGATAGGATAGGATAGAGGATAGGATAGGACAGAGGATAGGATAGGGGATTTGATAGTATAGAGGATAGGATAGAGGATTGGATAGAGGATAGGATAGAGGATAGGATAGGATAGAAAATAGGATAGGATAGAGGATAGGATAGGATAGAGGATAGGATAGGATAGACGATAGGATAGGATAGAGGATAGGATAGGATAGAGGATAGGCTAGGATAGAGGATAGGATACAGGATAGGATAGGATAGGATAGAGGATAGGATAGGATGGAGGGTAGGATAGGATAGAGGATAGGCTAGGATAGAGGATAGGATACAAGATAGGATAGGATAGGATAGAGGATTGGATAGGATAGAGGAAAGGATAGGATTGAGGATAGGATAGACGATAGGATAGGATAGAGGATAGGATAGAGGATAGGATAGGATAGGATAGAGGATTGGATAGGATAGAGGAAAGGATAGGAAAGAGGATAAGATAGGATAGAGGATACGATTGGATAGAGGATACGATAGGATAGAGGATAGGATAGGATAGAGGATAGGATAGGATAGAGGATAGGATAGACGATAGGATAGGATATAGGATAGGATAGGACAGAGGATAGGATAGGATAGAGGATAGGATAGGGTAGAGGATAGGATAGGATAGAGGATAGGATAGGATAGAGGATAGGATAGGATAGAGGATAGGATAGGACAGAGGATAGGATAGGATAGAGGATAGGATAGGATAGAGGATAGGATAGGATAGAGCATTGGATAGGATAGACGATAGGATAGGAGAGAGGATAGGATAGGATAGAGGATAGGATAGGATAGAGGATAGGATAGGATAGAGGATAGGATAGGATAGAGGATAGGATAGGATAGAGGATAGGATAGGATAGAGGATAGCAGAGGATAGATTATAGGATAGGATAGAGGATAGGATAGGATAGAGGATAGGATAGGATATACGATAGGATAGGATAGAGGATAGGATAGGATAGAGTATAGGATAGAGGATAGGATAGGATAGGATAGAGGATTGGATAGGATAGAGGATAGGATAGGATAGAGGATAGAGGATACGATAGGATACAGGATAGGATAGGATAGAGGATAGGATAGGATGGGATAGAGGATAGGATAGGATAGAGGATTGTATAGGATAGAGGATAGGATAAGGTAGAGGATAGGATAGGATAGAGTATAGGATAGGATAGAGGATAGGATAAACGATAGGATAGGATAAACGGTAGGATAGGATAGAGGATAGGATAGGACAGAGGATAGGATAGGATAGAGGATAGGATAGGATAGAGGATAGGATAGGATAGAGGATAGGTTAGGATAGAGGATAGGATAGGATAGAGGATAGGATAGGATAGAGGATAGGATAGGATAGAGGATAGGATAGGATAGAGGATAGGATAGGATAGAGGATAGGATAGGATAGAGGATAGGATAGGACAGAGGATAGGATAGGATAGAGGATAGGATAGGGGATTTGATAGGATAGAGGATAGGATAGGATAGAGGATATAATAGGATAGAGGATAGGATAGGATAGAGGATAGGATAGGATAGAGGATAGGATAGGATAGAGGATAGGATAGGATAGAGGATAGGATAGGATAGAGGATAGGATAGGACAGAGGATAGGATAGGATAGAGGATAGGATAGGGGATTTGATAGGATAGAGGATAGGATAGGATAGAAGATAGGATAGACGATAGGATAGGATAGAGGATAGGATAGGATAGAGTATAGGATAGAGGATAGGATAGGATAGGATAGAGGATTGGATAGGATAGAGGAAAGGATAGTATTGAGGATAGATGATAGGATAGGATAGAAGATAGGATAGGATAGAGTATACGGTATTATAGAGGGTAGGATAGGATAGAGCATAGGATAGGGGATTTGATAGGATAGAGGATAGCATAGGATAGAGGATCAGATAGGATAGAGGATAGGGTAGGATAGAGGATACGACATGATAGAGGATAGGATAGAGGATAGGATAGGATATAGGATAGGATAGGATAGAAGATAGGATAGGATAGAGGATAGGATAGGATAGAGGATAGGCTAGGATAGAGGATAGGATACAGGATAGGATAGGATAGGATAGAGGATAGGATAGGATGGAGGGTAGGATAGGATAGAGGATAGGATAGGATAGAGGATAGGATAGGATAGAGAATAGGATAGAGGATAGGATAGGATAGAGGATAGGATAGGATAGAGGATAGGATAAACGATAGGATAGGATAGAGGATAGGATAGGATAGAGGATAGGATAGGATAGAGGATTGGATAGGATAGAGGAAAGGATAGTATTGAGGATAGATAATAGGATAGGATAGAGGATTGGATACGATACAGGATATCATAGGATAGAGAATAGGATAGGGGATTTGATAGGATAGGATAGAAGATAGGATAGGATAGAGGATAGGATAGGGTAGAGGATAGGCTAGGATAGAGGATAGGATACAGGATAGGATAGGATAGGATAGAGGATAGGATAGGATGGAGGGTAGGATAGGATAGAGGATAGGCTAGGATAGAGGATAGGATACAGGATAGGATAGGATAGGATAGAGGATTGGATAGGATAGAGGAAAGGATAGGATTGAGGATAGGATAGACGATAGGATATGATAGAGGATAGGATAGAGGATAGGATAGGATAGGATAGAGGATTGGATAGGATAGAGGAAAGGATAGGAAAGAGGATAAGATAGGATAGAGGATACGATTGGATAGGGGATACGATAGGATAGAGGATAGGATAGGATAGAGGATAGGATAGGATAGAGGATAGGATAGACGATAGGATAGGATATAGGATAGGATAGGAGAGGATAGGATAGGATAGAGGATAGGATAGGGTAGAGGATAGGATAGGATAGAGGATAGGATAGGATAGAGGATAGGATAGGATAGAGGATAGGATAGGATAGAGGATAGGAGAGGATAGATTATAGGATAGGATAGAGGATAGGATAGGATAGAGGATAGGATAGGATAGACGATAGGATAGGATAGAGGATAGGATAGGATAGAGGATAGGATAGGATGGAGGATAGGATAGACGATAGGATAGGATATAGGATAGGATAGGAGAGGATAGGATAGGATAGAGGATAGGATAGGGTAGAGGATAGGATAGGATAGAGGATAGGATAGGATAGAGGATAGGATAGGATAGAGGATAGGATAGGATAGAGGATAGGAGAGGATAGATTATAGGATAGGATAGAGGATAGGATAGGATAGAGGATAGGATAGGATAGACGATAGGATAGGATAGAGGATAGGATAGGATAGAGGATAGGATAGGATAGAGGATAGGATAGGATAGAGGATAGGATAGGATAGAGGATAGGATAGGATAGAGAATAGGATAGAGGATAGGATAGGATAGAGGATAGGATAAACGATAGGATAGGATAGAGGATAGGATAGGATAGAGGATAGGATAGGATAGAGGATAGGATAGGATAGAGGATAGGATAGGATAGAGGATTGTATAGGATAGAGGATAGGATAAGGTAGAGGATAGGATAGGATAGAGGATAGGATAGGATAGAGGATAGGATAGGATAGAGAATAGGATAGAGGATAGGATAGGATAGAGGATAGGATAGGATAGAGGATAGGATAGGATAGAGGATAGGATAAACGATAGGATAGGATAGAGGATAGGATAGGATAGAGGATAGAATAGGATAGAGGATTGGATAGGATAGAGGAAAGGATAGTATTGAGGATAGATAATAGGATAGGATAGAGGATTGGATACGATACAGGATATCATAGGATAGAGAATAGGATAGGGGATTTGATAGGATAGGATAGAAGATAGGATAGGATAGAGGATAGGATAGGATAGAGGATAGGCTAGGATAGAGGATAGGATACAGGATAGGATAGGATAGGATAGAGGATAGGATAGGATGGAGGGTAGGATAGGATAGAGGATAGGCTAGGATAGAGGATAGGATACAGGATAGGATAGGATAGGATAGAGGATTGGATAGGATAGAGGAAAGGATAGGATTGAGGATAGGATAGACGATAGGATAGGATAGAGGATAGGATAGAGGATAGGATAGGATAGAGGATAGGCTAGGATAGAGGATAGGATACAGGATAGGATAGGATAGGATAGAGGATAGGATAGGATGGAGGGTAGGATAGGATAGAGGATAGGCTAGGATAGAGGATAGGATACAGGATAGGATAGGATAGGATAGAGGATTGGATAGGATAGAGGAAAGGATAGGATTGAGGATAGGATAGACGATAGGATAGGATAGAGGATAGGATAGAGGATAGGATAGGATAGGATAGAGGATTGGATAGGATAGAGGAAAGGATAGGAAAGAGGATAAGATAGGATAGAGGATACGATTGGATAGAGGATACGATAGGATAGAGGATAGGATAGGATAGAGGATAGGATAGGATAGAGGATAGGATAGACGATAGGATAGGATATAGGATAGGATAGGACAGAGGATAGGATAGGATAGAGGATAGGATAGGGTAGAGGATAGGATAGGATAGAGGATAGGATAGGATAGAGGATAGGATAGGACAGAGGATAGGATAGGATAGAGGATAGGATAGGATAGAGGATAGGATAGGATAGAGCATTGGATAGGATAGACGATAGGATAGGATAGAGGATAGGATAGGATAGAGGATAGGATAGGATAGAGGATAGGAGAGGATAGATTATAGGATAGGATAGAGGATAGGATAGGATAGAGGATAGGATAGGATATACGATAGGATAGGATAGAGGATAGGATAGGATAGGATAGAGGATTGGATTGGATAGAGGATAGGATAGGATAGAGGATAGAGGATACGATAGGATACAGGATAGGATAGGATAGAGGATAGGATAGGATGGGATAGAGGATAGGATAGGATAGAGGATTGTGTAGGATAGAGGATAGGATAAGGTAGAGGATAGGATGGGATAGAGTATAGGATAGGATAGAGGAAAGGATAAACGATAGGATAGGATAAACGATAGGATAGGATAGAGGATAGGATAGGACAGAGGATAGGATAGGATAGAGGATAGGATAGGATAGAGGATAGGATAGGATAGAGGATAGGATAGGATAGAGGATAGGATAGGATAGAGGATAGGATAGGATAGAGGATAGGATAGGATAGGGGATAGGATAGGATAGAGGATAGGATAGGATAGAGGATAGGATAGGATAGAGGATAGGATAGGACAGAGGATAGGATAGGATAGAGGATAGGATAGGGGATTTGATAGGATAGAGGATAGGATAGGATAGAAGATAGGATAGACGATAGGATAGGATAGAGGATATGATAGGATAGGATAGAGGATTGGATAGGATAGACGATAGGATAGGATAGAGGATAGGATAGGATAGAGGATAGGATAGGATAGAGGATAGGATAGGATAGAGGATAGGATAGGATAGAGGATAGGATAGGATAGAGGATAGGAGAGGATAGATTATAGGATAGGATAGAGGATAGGATAGGATAGAGGATAGGATAGGATAGACGATAGGATAGGATAGAGGATAGGATAGGATAGAGGATAGGATAGGATAGGATAGAGGATAGGATAGGATAGAGGATAGGATAGGATAGAGAATAGGATAGAGGATAGGATAGGATAGAGGATAGGATAGGATAGAGGATAGGATAAACGATAGGATAGGATAGAGGATAGGATAGGATAGAGGATAGGATAGGATAGAGGATAGGATAGGATAGAGGATAGGATAGGATAGAGGATAGGATAGGATAGAGGATAGGATAGGATAGAGGATAGGATAGGATAGAGGATAGGATAGGATAGAGGATTGTATAGGATAGAGGATAGGATAAGGTAGAGGATAGGATAGGATAGAGGATAGGATAGGATAGAGGATAGGATAGGATAGAGAATAGGATAGAGGATAGGATAGGATAGAGGATAGGATAGGATAGAGGATAGGATAAACGATAGGATAGGATAGAGGATAGGATAGGATAGAGGATAGGATAGGATAGAGGATAGGATAGGATAGAGGATTGGATAGGATAGAGGAAAGGATAGTATTGAGGATAGATAATAGGATAGGATAGAGGATTGGATACGATACAGGATATCATAGGATAGAGAATAGGATAGGGGATTTGATAGGATAGGATAGAAGATAGGATAGGATAGAGGATAGGATAGGATAGAGGATAGGCTAGGATAGAGGATAGGATACAGGATAGGATAGGATAGGATAGAGGATAGAGGATAGGCTAGGATAGAGGATAGGATACAGGATAGGATAGGATAGGATAGAGGATTGGATAGGATAGAGGAAAGGATAGGATTGAGGATAGGATAGACGATAGGATATGATAGAGGATAGGATAGAGGATAGGATAGGATAGGATAGAGGATTGGATAGGATAGAGGAAAGGATAGGAAAGAGGATAAGATAGGATAGAGGATACGATTGGATAGAGGATACGATAGGATAGAGGATAGGATAGGATAGAGGATAGGATAGGATAGAGGATAGGATAGACGATAGGATAGGATATAGGATAGGATAGGAGAGGATAGGATAGGATAGAGGATAGGATAGGGTAGAGGATAGGATAGGATAGAGGATAGGATAGGATAGAGGATAGGATAGGATAGAGGATAGGATAGGATAGAGGATAGGATACAGGATAGGATAGGATAGGATAGAGGATAGGATAGGATGGAGGGTAGGATAGGATAGAGGATAGGCTAGGATAGAGGATAGGATACAGGATAGGATAGGATAGGATAGAGGATTGGATAGGATAGAGGAAAGGATAGGATTGAGGATAGGATAGACGATAGGATATGATAGAGGATAGGATAGAGGATAGGATAGGATAGGATAGAGGATTGGATAGGATAGAGGAAAGGATAGGAAACAGGATAAGATAGGATAGAGGATACGATTGGATAGAGGATACGATAGGATAGAGGAAAGGATAGGATAGAGGATAGGATAGGATAGAGGATAGGATAGACGATAGGATAGGATATAGGATAGGATAGGAGAGGATAGGATAGGATAGAGGATAGGATAGGGTAGAGGATAGGATAGGATAGAGGATAGGATAGGATAGAGGATAGGATAGGATAGAGGATAGGATAGGATAGAGGATAGGAGAGGATAGATTATAGGATAGGATAGAGGATAGGATAGGATAGAGGATAGGATAGGATAGACGATAGGATAGGATAGAGGATAGGATAGGATAGAGGATAGGATAGGATAGAGGATAGGATAGACGATAGGATAGGATGTAGGATAGGATAGGAGAGGATAGGATAGGATAGAGGATAGGATAGGGTAGAGGATAGGATAGGATAGAGGATAGGATAGGATAGAGAATAGGATAGAGGATAGGATAGGATAGAGGATAGGATAAACGATAGGATAGGATAGAGGATAGGATAGGATAGAGGATAGGATAGGATAGAGGATAGGATAGGATAGAGGATAGGATAGGATAGAGGATAGGATAGGATAGAGGATTGTATAGGATAGAGGATAGGATAAGGTAGAGGATAGGATACGATAGAGGATAGGATAGGATAGAGGATAGGATAGGATAGAGAATAGGATAGAGGATAGGATAGGATAGAGGATAGGATAGGATAGAGGATAGGATAAACGATAGGATAGGATAGAGGATAGGATAGGATAGAGGATAGGATAGGATAGAGGATTGGATAGGATAGAGGAAAGGATAGTATTGAGGATAGATAATAGGATAGGATAGAGGATTGGATACGATACAGGATATCATAGGATAGAGAATAGGATAGGGGATTTGATAGGATAGGATAGAAGATAGGATAGGGTAGAGGATAGGATAGGATAGAGGATAGGCTAGGATAGAGGATAGGATACAGGATAGGATAGGATAGGATAGAGGATAGGATAGGATGGAGGGTAGGATAGGATAGAGGATAGGCTAGGATAGAGGATAGGATACAGGATAGGATAGGATAGGATAGAGGATTGGATAGGATAGAGGAAAGGATAGGATTGAGGATAGGATAGACGATAGGATAGGATAGAGGATAGGATAGAGGATAGGATAGGATAGGATAGAGGATTGGATAGGATAGAGGAAAGGATAGGAAAGAGGATAAGATAGGATAGAGGATACGATTGGATAGAGGATACGATAGGATAGAGGATAGGATAGGATAGAGGATAGGATAGGATAGAGGATAGGATAGACGATAGGATAGGATATAGGATAGGATAGGACAGAGGATAGGATAGGATAGAGGATAGGATAGGGTAGAGGATAGGATAGGATAGAGGATAGGATAGGATAGAGGATAGGATAGGATAGAGGATAGGATAGGATAGAGGATAGGATAGGACAGAGGATAGGATAGGATAGAGGATAGGATAGGATAGAGGATAGGATAGGATAGAGGATAGGATAGACGATAGGATAGGATATCGGATATGATAGGACAGAGGATAGGATATCATAGAGGATAGGATAGGATAGAGGATAGAGGATAGGATAGGATACAGGAAAGGACAGGATTGAGGATAGGATTGGATACAGGATAGGATAGGATAGGGGATTGGATAGGATAGGATAGAGGATAGGCTAGGATAGAGGATAGGATACAGGATAGGATAGGATAGGATAGAGGATAGGATAGGATGGAGGGTAGGATAGGATAGAGGATAGGATAGGATAGAGGATAGGATAGGATAGAGGATAGAGGATAGGATAGGATACAGGAAAGGATAGGATTGAGGATAGGATTGGGTACAGGATAGGATAGGATAGGGGATTGGATAGGATAGGATAGAGGATAGGCTAGAATAGAGGATAGGATACAGGATAGGATAGGATAGGATAGAGCATTGGATAGGATAGAGGAAAGGATAGGATTGAGGATAGATGATAGGATAGGATGGAGGATTGAATAGGATACAGGATAGGATAGGATAGAGAATAGGATAGGGGATTTGATAGGATAGAGGATAGGATAGGATAGAAGATAGGATAGGACGGAGGATAGGATAGGATAGAGGATAGGATAGGATAGAGGATAGGATAGGATAGAGGATAGGATAGACGATAGGATAGGATATAGGATATGATAGGACAGAGGATAGGATATCATAGAGGATAGGATAGGATAGAGGATAGAGGATAGGATAGGATACAGGAAAGGATAGGATTGAGGATAGGATTGGATACAGGATAGGATAGGATAGGGGATTGGATAGGATAGGATAGAGGATAGGGTAGGATAGAGGATAGGATACTGGATAGGATAGGATAGGATAGAGGATAGGATAGGATGGAGGGTAGGATAGGATAGAGGATAGGATAGGATAGAGGATAGGATAGGATAGAGGATAGGATACGATGGATGATATGATATGATAGAGGATAGGATAGGATAGAAGATAGGATAGGATAGAGGATAGGATAGGATATAGGATAGGATAGGGGATGGGATAGGATAGAGGATAGGATAGGATTGAGGATAGGATAGGGTAGAGGATAGGATAGGCGATTGGATAGGATAGATGACAGAGGATAGGATTGGATAGAGGATATTGTAGGATAGAGGATAGGATAGGATTGAGGATAGGATAGGGGATTGGATAGGATGGAGCATAGGATAGGATAGAGGATAGGATAGGATAGAGGATAGAATAGGATAGAGGATAGGATAGGAAAGTGGATAGTATAAGGTAGATGATAGGATAGGAGAGAGGAAAGGATAGGATAGAGAATAGGATAGGTAATTGGGGAGGATAGAGGATAGGATAGGATAGAGTATATGATAGGATAGACGATAGGATAGGATAGAAGATAGGATAGGTCAGAGAATGGGATAGGATACAGGATAGGATAGGATAGAGAATAGGATATAATAGAGGATAAGAAAGGATAGAGAATAGGATAGGAAAGGTGATATTATGGGAAAGAGGATAGGATATGATAGAGGATAGGATATGGGATTGGATAGGATAGAGGATAGGATAGGGGATTGGATATGATAGAGGATAGGTGACGATAGAGGATAGGATAGGATAGAGGATAGGATAGGATAGAGGAGAGGATAGGATAGAGGATAGGATAGGATAGAGGATAGGATAGGATAGAGGAGAGGATAGGATAGAGGATAGGATAGGATAGAGGATACGATAGAGGATTGGATAGTATAAAGGATAGGATAGGATAGAGGATAGGATAGGATTGAGGATAGGATAGAGAACACGATAGGATAGATGATAGGATAGGGGATTGGATATGATAGAGGATATTATAGGATAGAGGATAGGATAGGGTAGAGAATAGGATAGGATAGATGATATTATAGGATAGAGGATAGGATATGATAGAGGATACGATATTATAGAGGATAGGATAGGATAGAGGATAGGATAGGATAGAGGATAGAATAGGATTGAGGATAAGGTAGGGTAGAGGATAGGATAGGATAGAGAATAGGATAGGATAGATGATATTATGGGAATGAGGATAGGATATGATAGGGGATACGATATTGTAGAGGATAGGATAGGGGATTGGATAGGATAGACGATAGGATAGGATTAAGGATAGGATAGGATAGAGGATAGGATAGGATATTGGATCGAATAGGATTGAGGATAAGATAGGATAGAGGATAGGATAGGATAGAGAATAGGATAGGATAGATGATATTATGGGAAAGAGGATAGGATAAGATAGGGGATACGATATTGCAGAGGATAGGATAGGGGATTGGATAGGCTAGAGGATAGGACAGGATAGAGGATAGGATAGGGGGTTGGATAGGATAGAGGATAGGATACGATAGACGATAGGATAGGATAGAGGATAGGATAGGTTAGAGAATAGGATAGGATAGGTGATATTAATGGAAAGAGGATAGGATATGATAGGGGATACGGCATTGTAGAGGATAGGATAGGGGATTGGATAGGATAGAGGATAGGATAGGATTCAGGATAGGATAGGATAGAGGATAGGATAGGATAGAGGATAGAATAGGATTGAGGATAAGATAGGATAGAGGATAGGTTAGGGGATTGGATAGGATAGAGGATAGGATAGGATAGGATAGATGATATTATAGGAAAGAGGATAGGATATGATAGAGGATACGATATTATAGAGGATAGGATAGGATACAGTATAGCATATAATAGAGGATAGGATAGGATTGTGGATAGGGAAGTATAGGGGGTAGGATAGGATAGAGGATAGGATAGGATAGAGGATACGATATTGTAGAGGATAGGATAGGATAGAGGATAGGGTAGGATAGAGGATAGGGTAGGATAGAGGATACGATAGAGGATTGGATAGTATAAAGGATAGGATAGGATAGAGGATAGGATAGGATAGAGGATAGGACAGAGGATAGGATAGGGGATTGGTTAGGATAGAGGATAGGATGGAGGATTGGATAGGATTGGGGATAGGATACGATAGGCGATAAGATAGGATACAGGATAGGATAGGATAGAGGATAGGATAGGACAGAGGATAGGATAGGATAGAGAATAGGATAGGATAGATGATATTATGGGAAAGAGGATAGGATAGAATAGAGAATAGGATAGGGGATTGTATAGGATAGAGGAGAGGATAGGATTGAGGATAGGATAGGAAAGAGGATAGGATAGTAAAAAGGATAGGTTAGGATAGATGATAGGATAGGATAGAGGATAGGATAGGATAGAGGATAGGATACCGATTGAGGATAGGATAGGATAGAGGATAGGTTAGGATTGAGGATAAGATATGATAGAGGATACGACAGGATAGAGATTAGGATAGGGGATTGGATAGGATAGAGTATAGGATAGGATAGATGATATTATGGGAAAGAGGATAGGATATGATAGGGGTACGATATTGTAGAGGATAGGATAGGGGATTGGATAGGATAGAGGAGAGGAGAGGATTGAGGATAGGATAGGAAAGAGGATAGGATAGTAAAAAGGATATAATAGGATAGATGATAGGATAGGATAGAGGATAGGATAGGATAGAGGATAGAATAGGATTGAGGATAAGATAGGATACAGGATAGGGTAGGATAGAGAATAGGATAGGATAGATGATCTTCTAGGATAGAGGATAGGATATGATGAAGGATACGATATTATAGAGGATAGGATAGGATACAGTATAGCATATAATAGAGGATAGGATAGGATTGTGGATAGGGAAGTATAGGGGGTAGGATAGGATAGAGGATAGTATAATATAGAGGATAGGATAGGACAGAGGATGGGACAGAGGATAGGATAGGGGATTGGGTAGGATAGAGGATAGGATAGGATTGAGGATAGAATAGGATTGAGGATAAGATAGGATAGAGGATAGGATAGGATAAAGAATAGGATAGGATAGATGATATTATGGGAAAAAGGATAGGATATGATAGAGGATACGATATTGTAGAGGATAGAATTGGATAGAGGATAGGATAGGATAGAGGATAGGGTAGGATACAGGATACGATAGAGGATTGGATAGTATAAAGGATATGATAGGATGAAGGATAGGATAGGATAGAGGATAGGACAGAGGATAGGATAGGGGATTGGATAGGATAGAGGATAGGATAGGATTGAGGATCGGATAGGATAGAGGATAGGATAGGATAGAGGATAGAATAGGATTGAGGATAACATAGGATAGAGGATAGGATAGAATAGAGAATAGGATAGGGGATTGTATAGGATAGAGGAGAGGATAGGATTGAGGATAGGATAGGAAATAGGATAGGATAGTAAAAAGGATAGGATAGGATAGATGATAGGATAGGATAGAGGATAGGATAGGATACAGGATAGGATACCGATTGAGGATATGATAGGATAGAGGATAGGTTAGGATTGAGGATAGGATATGATAGAGGATACGACAGGATAGAGAATAGGATAGGGGATTGGATAGGATAGAGTATAGGATAGGATAGATGATATTATGGGAAAGAGGATAGGATATGATAGGCGTACGATATTGTAGAGGATAGGATAGGGGATTGGATAGGATAGAGGATAGGATAGGATTGAGAATAGGATAGGATAGGGGATAAGATAGGATAGAGAATAGGATAGGAAAGATGATATTATGGTAAAGAGGATAGGATATGATAGAGGATACGATATTACAGAGGATAGGATAGGAAACAGGATAGGATAGGAAAGAGGATAGGATAGTATAGAGGGTAGGATAGATCATTAGAAAGGATAGAGGATATTATAGGATAGAGGATAGGATAGGATTGCGGATAGGATATACGATTGGACATGATAGAGGATAGGATACGATAGAGGATAGATAGGATAGGATAGAGAATAGAATAGGATAGATGATATTATAGGATAGAGGATACGATAGAGCATAGGATAGGATAGGATAGAGAAAAGGATAGGATAGATGATATTATAGGATAGAGGATACGATATTATAGAGGATAGGATCGGATTGAGGATAGGATAGGATAGAGGATAGGATAGGATAGAGGATAGGATAGGATAGAGGATAGGATAGGATAGAGGATAGGATAGGATAGAGGATAGGATAGGAGAGGATAGGATAGGATAGGATAGGATAGAGGATAGGATAGGATAGAGGATAGGATAGGAGAGAGGAAAGGATAGGATAGAGGATAGGATAGGATAGAGGATAGGGTAGAATTTGGATAGGATAGAGGATAGGATGGGATACAGGATAGGATAGGATAGAGGATAGGATAGGATAGACGATAGGATAGGATAGAGGATAGGATAGGAGAGGATAGGATAGGATAGGATAGGATAGAGGATAGGATACCTAATTGGAGAGGATAGAGGATAGGATAGGATAGAGGATAGGATAGGATAGAGGATAGGATAGGATAGAGGATAGGATAGGATAGAGGATAGGATAGGATAGAGGATAGGATAGGATAGAGGATAGGATAGGATACAGGATAGGATAGGATAGACGATAGGATAGGATAGAGGATAGGATAGGAGAGGATAGGATAGGATAGGATAGGATAGAGGATAGGATAGGATAGAGGATAGGATAGGATAGGATAGAGGATAGGATAGGATAGAGGATAGGATAGGAGGGAGGAAAGGATAGGATAGAGGATAGGATAGGATAGAGGATAGGGTAGAATTTGGATAGGATAGAGGATAGGATGGGATACAGGATAGGATAGGATAGAGGATAGGATAGTATTGAGGATAGGATAGGGGATTGGATAGGATACAGCATAGGACAGGATAGAGAATAGGATAGGATAGAGGAAAGGATAGGATAGAGGATAGGATACCTAATTGGAGAGGATAGAGGATAGGATAGGATAGAGGATAGGATAGGATAGAGGATAGGATAGGATAGAGGATAGGATAGGATAGAGGATAGGATAGGATAGGGTATATGATAGGATAGAGGATAGGATAGGATAGAGGATAGGATAGGATAGAGGATAGAATAGGATTGAGGATAACATAGGATAGAGGATAGGATAGAATAGAGAATAGGATAGGGGATTGTATAGGATAGAGGAGAGGATAGGATTGAGGATAGGATAGGAAATAGGATAGGATAGTAAAAAGGATAGGATAGGATAGATGATAGGATAGGATAGAGGATAGGATAGGATTGAGGATCGGATAGCATAGAGGATAGGATAGGATAGAGGATAGAATAGGATTGAGGATAACATAGGATAGAGGATAGGATAGAATAGAGCATAGGATAGGGGATTGTATAGGATAGAGGAGAGGATAGGATTGAGGATAGGATAGGAAATAGGATAGGATAGTAAAAAGGATAGGATAGGATAGATGATAGGATAGGATAGAGGATAGGATAGGATACAGGATAGGATACCGATTGAGGATATGATAGGATAGAGGATAGGTTAGGATTGAGGATAGGATATGATAGAGGATACGACAGGATAGAGAATAGGATAGGGGATTGGATAGGATAGAGTATAGGATAGGATAGATGATATTATGGGAAAGAGGATAGGATATGATAGGCGTACGATATTGTAGAGGATAGGATAGGGGATTGGATAGGATAGAGGATAGGATAGGATTGAGAATAGGATAGGATAGGGGATAAGATAGGATAGAGAATAGGATAGGAAAGATGATATTATGGTAAAGAGGATAGGATATGATAGAGGATACGATATTACAGAGGATAGGATAGGAAACAGGATAGGATAGGAAAGAGGATAGGATAGTATAGAGGGTAGGATAGATCATTAGAAAGGATAGAGGATATTATAGGATAGAGGATAGGATAGGATTGCGGATAGGATATACGATTGGACATGATAGAGGATAGGATACGATAGAGGATAGATAGGATAGGATAGAGAATAGAATAGGATAGATGATATTATAGGATAGAGGATACGATATTATAAATGATAGGATAGGATAGAGGATAGGATAGGATAGAGGATAGGATAGTATAGGGGATACGATAGAGGATAGGATAGGATTGAGGATAGGATAGAATAGAGGATAGGATAGGATAGAGGATACGATAGAGCATAGGATAGGATAGGATAGAGAAAAGGATAGGATAGATGATATTATAGGATAGAGGATACGATATTATAGAGGATAGGATCGGATTGAGGATAGGATAGGATAGAGGATAGGATAGGATAGAGGATAGGATAGGATAGAGGATAGGATAGGATAGAGGATAGGATAGGAGAGGATAGGATAGGATAGGATAGGATAGAGGATAGGATAGGATAGAGGATAGGATAGGAGAGAGGAAAGGATAGGATAGAGGATAGGATAGGATAGAGGATAGGGTAGAATTTGGATAGGATACAGGATAGGATAGGATAGAGGATAGGATAGGATAGACGATAGGATAGGATAGAGGATAGGATAGGAGAGGATAGGATAGGATAGGATAGGATAGAGGATAGGATACCTAATTGGAGAGGATAGAGGATAGGATAGGATAGAGGATAGGATAGGATAGAGGATAGGATAGGATAGAGGATAGGATAGGATAGAGGATAGGATAGGATAGAGGATAGGATAGGATAGAGGATAGGATAGGATAGAGGATAGGATAGGATACAGGATAGGATAGGATAGAGGATAGGATAGGATAGAGGATAGGATAGGATAGAGGATAGGATAGGATAGAGGATAGGATATAATAGAGGATAGGATAGAGGATAGGATAGGATTGAGGATGGGATAGGGGATAGGATAGGATACAGCATAGGGTAGGATAGAGGATAGGATAGGATAGGATTGGGGATAGGATAGGATAGTGGATTGGAAAGGATAGAGGATAGGATAGGATTGCGGATAGGATAGGATAGAGGATAGGATAGGATAGTGGATAGGATAGGATAGAGGATAGGATAGGATAGACGATAGGATAGGATAGAGGATAGGATAGGAGAGGATAGGATAGGATAGGATAGGATAGAGGATAGGATAGGATAGAGGATAGGATAGGATAGGATAGAGGATAGGATAGGATAGAGGATAGGATAGGAGGGAGGAAAGGATAGGATAGAGGATAGGATAGGATAGAGGATAGGGTAGAATTTGGATAGGATAGAGGATAGGATGGGATACAGGATAGGATAGGATAGAGGATAGGATAGTATTGAGGATAGGATAGGGGATTGGATAGGATACAGCATAGGACAGGATAGAGAATAGGATAGGATAGAGGAAAGGATAGGATAGAGGATAGGATACCTAATTGGAGTGGATAGAGGATAGGATAGGATAGAGGATAGGATAGGATAGAGGATAGGATAGGATAGGGTATAGGATAGGATAGAGGATAGGATAGGATAGAGGATAGGATAGGATAGAGGATAGGATAGGATAGAGGATAGGATAGGATAGAGGATAGGATAGGATAGAGGATAGGTTAGGATAGAGGATAGGATAGGATAGAGGATAGGATAGGATAGAGGATAGGATAGGATAGACGATAGAATAGGATAGAGGATAGGATAGGAGAGGATAGGATAGGATAGAGGATAGGATAGGATAGAGGACAGTATAGGATAGAGGATAGAATAGGATAGATGATAGGATAGGAAAGTGGATAGAATAGGACAGGATAGAGGATAGGATAGGTAATTGGATAGGATACAGCATATTACAGGATAGAGGATAGGATAGGATAGAGGATAGGATAGGATAGTGGATAGGATAGGATAGAGGATAGGATAGGATAGACGATAGGATAGGATAGAGGATAGGATAGGAGAGGATAGGATAGGATAGGATAGGATAGAGGATAGGATAGGATAGAGGATAGGATAGGATAGGATAGAGGATAGGATAGGATAGAGGATAGGATAGGAGGGAGGAAAGGATAGGATAGAGGATAGGATAGGATAGAGGATAGGATAGGATAGAGGATAGGATAGGATAGGATAGAGGATAGGATAGGATAGAGGATAGGATAGGAGGGAGGAAAGGATAGGATAGAGGATAGGATAGGATAGAGGATAGGGTAGAATTTGGATAGGATAAAGGATAGGATGGGATACAGGATAGGATAGGATAGAGGATAGGATAGTATTGAGGATAGGATAGGGGATTGGATAGGATACAGCATAGGACAGGATAGAGAATAGGATAGGATAGAGGAAAGGATAGGATAGAGGATAGGATACCTAATTGGAGAGGATAGAGGATAGGATAGGATAGAGGATAGGATAGGATAGAGGATAGGATAGGATAGGGTATAGGATAGGATAGAGGATAGGATAGGATAGAGGATAGGATAGGATAGAGGATAGGATAGGATAGAGGATAGGATAGGATAGAGGATAGGATAGGATAGAGGATAGGATAGGATAGAGGATAGGATAGGATAGAGGATAGGATAGGATAGAGGATAGGATAGGATAGAGGATAGGATAGGATAGACGATAGAATAGGATAGAGGATAGGATAGGAGAGGATAGGATAGGATAGAGGATAGGATAGGATAGAGGACAGTATAGGATAGAGGATAGAATAGGATAGATGATAGGATAGGAAAGTGGATAGAATAGGACAGGATAGAGGATAGGATAGGTAATTGGATAGGATACAGCATATTACAGGATAGAGGATAGGATAGGATAGAGGAAAGGATAGGATAGAGGATAGGATAGGTAATTGGAGAGGATAGAGGATAGGATAGGATAGAGGATAGGATAGGATAGAGGATAGGATAGGATAGAGGATAGGATAGGATAGAAGATAGGATAGGATTGGGGATAGGATAGGATAGAGGATAGGACAGGATAGTGGATAGGATAGGGGATTGGATATGAAAGAGGATAGGAGAGATAGAGGATAGGATATAATAGAGGATAAGATAGGATAGAGAATAGGATAGGAAATGTGATATTATGGGAAAGAGGATAGGATATGATAGAGGATAGGATAGGATAGAGGATAGGATAGGATAGAGGATAGGATAGGATAGAGGATAGGATAGGATAGGATAGAGGATAGGATAGGATAGAGGATAGGATAGGAGGGAGGAAAGGATAGGATAGAGGATAGGATAGGATAGAGGATAGGGTAGAATTTGGATAGGATAAAGGATAGGATGGGATACAGGATAGGATAGGATAGAGGATAGGATAGTATTGAGGATAGGATAGGGGATTGGATAGGATACAGCATAGGACAGGATAGAGAATAGGATAGGATAGAGGAAAGGATAGGATAGAGGATAGGATACCTAATTGGAGAGGATAGAGGATAGGATAGGATAGAGGATAGGATAGGATAGAGGATAGGATAGGATAGGGTATAGGATAGGATAGAGGATAGGATAGGATAGAGGATAGGATAGGATAGAGGATAGGATAGGATAGAGGATAGGATAGGATAGAGGATAGGATAGGATAGAGGATAGGATAGGATAGAGGATAGGATAGGATAGAGGATAGGATAGGATAGAGGATAGGATAGGATAGAGGATAGGATAGGATAGACGATAGAATAGGATAGAGGATAGGATAGGAGAGGATAGGATAGGATAGAGGATAGGATAGGATAGAGGACAGTATAGGATAGAGGATAGAATAGGATAGATGATAGGATAGGAAAGTGGATAGAATAGGACAGGATAGAGGATAGGATAGGTAATTGGATAGGATACAGCATATTACAGGATAGAGGATAGGATAGGATAGAGGAAAGGATAGGATAGAGGATAGGATAGGTAATTGGAGAGGATAGAGGATAGGATAGGATAGAGGATAGGATAGGATAGAGGATAGGATAGGATAGAGGATAGGATAGGATAGAAGATAGGATAGGATTGGGGATAGGATAGGATAGAGGATAGGACAGGATAGTGGATAGGATAGGGGATTGGATATGAAAGAGGATAGGAGAGATAGAGGATAGGATATAATAGAGGATAAGATAGGATAGAGAATAGGATAGGAAATGTGATATTATGGGAAAGAGGATAGGATATGATAGAGCATACGATATTACAGAGGATAGGATAGGGTAGAGGATAGGATAGGAGAGGATAGGATAGGATAGAGGATAGGATAGGATAGAGGATAGAGGATAGGATAGGATAGAGGATAGGATAGGATAGAGGATAGGATAGGATAGGATAGAGGATAGGATAGGATAGAGGATAGGATAGGAGAGAGGAAAGGACAGGATAGAGGATAGGATAGGATAGAGGATACGGTAGAATTTGGATAGGATAGAGGATAGGATGGGATACAGGATCGGATAGGATAGAGGATAGGATAGGATTGAGGATAGGATAGGGGATTGGATAGGATACAGCATAGGACAGGATAGAGAATAGGATAGGATGGAGGAAAGGATAGGATAGAGGATAGGATACCTAATTGGAGAGGATAGAGGATAGGATAGGATAGAGGATAGGATAGGATAGAGGATAGGATAGGATAGAGGATAGGATAGGATAGAGGATAGGATAGGATAGAGGATAGGATAGGATAGAGGATAGGATAGGATAGAGGATAGGATAGGATAGAGGATAGGATAGGATAGAGGATAGGATAGGATAGAGGATAGGATAGGATAGAGGAAAGGATAGGATAGAGGATAGGATAGGATAGAGGATAGGATAGGATAGAGGATAGGATAGGATAGAGCATAGGACAGGATAGAGGATAGGATAGGGGATTGGATATGAAAGAGGATAGGAGAGATAGAGGATAGGATATAATAGAGGATAGGATAGGATAGAGGATAGAATAGGATAGACGATAGGATATTAATGTGGATAGGATAGGATAGAGGATAGGATAGGATAGAGGAAAGGATAGGATAGAGGATAGGATAGGTAATTGGAGAGGATAGAGGATAGGATAGGATAGAGGATAGGATAGAGGATAGGATAGAGGATAGGATAGAGGATAGGATAGAGGATAGGATAGGGGATTTGATAGGATAGAGGATAGGATAGCATAGAGGATAGTATATGATACAGTAAAGGATAGGATTGAGGATAGGATAGGATAGAGGATAGGATAGGATACAGGATAGGATAGGATAGAGAATAGGATGGGATAGAGGATAGGATAGGATAGAGGATGGGATAGGATAGAGGACAGGATAGGATAGAGGATAGGATAGGATAGAGGATAGGATAGGATAGGATAGAGGATAGGATAGGATAGAGGATAGGATAGGATAGAGGATAGGATAGGATAGATGATAGGATAGGAAAGTGGATAGAATAGGACAGGATAGAGGATAGGATAGGATGGAGGAAAGGATAGGATTGAGGATAGGATAGGGAATTGGATAGGATACAGCATATTACAGGCTAGAGGATAGGATAGGATAGAGGATAGGATAGGATAGAGGATAGGATAGGATAGAGGATAGGATGGGATAGAGGATAGGATAGGATAGAGGATAGGATAGGATAGAGGATTGGAGAGGATAGAGGATAGGATAGGATAGAGGATAGTATAGGATAGAGGATGGGACAGGATAGAGGATAGGATATGATTGAAGATACGATATTATAGAGGATAGGCTAGGATAGAGGATAGGATAGGATAGAATATAGGATAGGATAGAGGATAATATAGGTTAGAGGATAGCATCGGATGGAGAATAGGATAGAGGATAGGATGGAGGATAGGATGTGATAGAGGATAGGATAGGATAGAGGATAGGATAGGATAGAGGATACGATATAGGATTGGATAGGATACAGAAGAGGATACGATAGAGGATAGGGTAGGATTGGATAGAGGATAGGATAGGATAGAGGATAGGGTAGGATAGAGGATAGGATAGGATAGGGGATAGGATATGATAGAGAATAGGATTGGATAGATGATATTATAGGAAGGAGGATGGGATATAATAGAGGATACTATATTATAAAGGATAGGATAAGATAGAGGATCGGATAGGATAGAGGATTGGATGGGATAGAGGATACGATAGGATAGTGGATAGGATAGAGAATAGGATAGGACAGAGAATAGGATAGGATAGAGGATAGGATAGGATAGGATAGATCATAGGACATAGGATTGCATAGGATAGAGAATAGGATACGAGAGAAGGATAGGATAGGATTGGATAGAGAATAGGATGGGATAGAGGATAGGATAGGATAGGATAGAGGATAGGATAGGATAGAGGATAGGATAGGAGAGAGGAAAGGACAGGATAGAGGATAGGATAGGATAGAGGATAGGGTAGAATTTGGATAGGATAGAGGATAGGATGGGATACAGGATCGGATAGGATAGAGGATAGGATAGGATTGAGGATAGGATAGGGGATTGGATAGGATACAGCATAGGACAGGATAGAGAATAGGATAGGATGGAGGAAAGGATAGGATAGAGGATAGGATACCTAATTGGAGAGGATAGAGGATAGGATAGGATAGAGGATAGGATAGGATAGAGGATAGGATAGGATAGAGGATAGGATAGGATAGAGGATAGGATAGGATAGAGGATAGGATAGGATAGAGGATAGGATAGGATAGAGGATAGGATAGGATAGAGGATAGGATAGGATAGAGGATAGGATAGGATAGAGGATAGGATAGGATAGAGGATAGGATAGGATAGAGGATAGGATAGGATAGAGGATAGGATAGGATAGAGGAAAGGATAGGATAGAGGATAGGATAGGATAGAGGATAGGATAGGATAGAGGATAGGATAGGATAGAGCATAGGACAGGATAGAGGATAGGATAGGGGATTGGATATGAAAGAGGATAGGAGAGATAGAGGATAGGATATAATAGAGGATAAGATAGGATAGAGAATAGGATAGGAAAGGTGATATTATGGAAAAAGAGGATAGGATATGATAGAGCATACGATATTACAGATGATAGGATAGGGTAGAGGATAGGATAGGATAGAGGATAGAATAGGATAGACGATAGGATATTAATGTGGATAGGATAGGATAGAGGATAGGATAGGATAGAGGAAAGGATAGGATAGAGGATAGGATAGGATAGAGGATAGGATAGGATAGAGGATAGGATAGGATAGAGCATTGGATAGGATAGACGATAGGATAGGATAGAGGATAGGATAGGATAGAGGATAGGATAGGATAGAGGATAGGAGAGGATAGATTATAGGATAGGATAGAGGATAGGATAGGATAGAGGATAGGATAGGATATACGATAGGATAGGATAGAGGATAGGATAGGATAGGATAGAGGATTGGATTGGATAGAGGATAGGATAGGATAGAGGATAGAGGATACGATAGGATACAGGATAGGATAGGATAGAGGATAGGATAGGATGGGATAGAGGATAGGATAGGATAGAGGATTGTGTAGGATAGAGGATAGGATAAGGTAGAGGATAGGATGGGATAGAGTATAGGATAGGATAGAGGAAAGGATAAACGATAGGATAGGATAAACGATAGGATAGGATAGAGGATAGGATAGGACAGAGGATAGGATAGGATAGAGGATAGGATAGGATAGAGGATAGGATAGGATAGAGGATAGGATAGGATAGAGGATAGGATAGGATAGAGGATAGGATAGGATAGAGGATAGGATAGGATAGGGGATAGGATAGGATAGAGGATAGGATAGGATAGAGGATAGGATAGGATAGAGGATAGGATAGGACAGAGGATAGGATAGGATAGAGGATAGGATAGGGGATTTGATAGGATAGAGGATAGGATAGGATAGAAGATAGGATAGACGATAGGATAGGATAGAGGATATGATAGGATAGGATAGAGGATTGGATAGGATAGACGATAGGATAGGATAGAGGATAGGATAGGATAGAGGATAGGATAGGATAGAGGATAGGATAGGATAGAGGATAGGATAGGATAGAGGATAGGATAGGATAGAGGATAGGAGAGGATAGATTATAGGATAGGATAGAGGATAGGATAGGATAGAGGATAGGATAGGATAGACGATAGGATAGGATAGAGGATAGGATAGGATAGAGGATAGGATAGGATAGGATAGAGGATAGGATAGGATAGAGGATAGGATAGGATAGAGAATAGGATAGAGGATAGGATAGGATAGAGGATAGGATAGGATAGAGGATAGGATAAACGATAGGATAGGATAGAGGATAGGATAGGATAGAGGATAGGATAGGATAGAGGATAGGATAGGATAGAGGATAGGATAGGATAGAGGATAGGATAGGATAGAGGATAGGATAGGATAGAGGATAGGATAGGATAGAGGATTGTATAGGATAGAGGATAGGATAAGGTAGAGGATAGGATAGGATAGAGGATAGGATAGGATAGAGGATAGGATAGGATAGAGAATAGGATAGAGGATAGGATAGGATAGAGGATAGGATAGGATAGAGGATAGGATAAACGATAGGATAGGATAGAGGATAGGATAGGATAGAGGATAGGATAGGATAGAGGATAGGATAGGATAGAGGATTGGATAGGATAGAGGAAAGGATAGTATTGAGGATAGATAATAGGATAGGATAGAGGATTGGATACGATACAGGATATCATAGGATAGAGAATAGGATAGGGGATTTGATAGGATAGGATAGAAGATAGGATAGGATAGAGGATAGGATAGGATAGAGGATAGGCTAGGATAGAGGATAGGATACAGGATAGGATAGGATAGGATAGAGGATAGAGGATAGGCTAGGATAGAGGATAGGATACAGGATAGGATAGGATAGGATAGAGGATTGGATAGGATAGAGGAAAGGATAGGATTGAGGATAGGATAGACGATAGGATATGATAGAGGATAGGATAGAGGATAGGATAGGATAGGATAGAGGATTGGATAGGATAGAGGAAAGGATAGGAAAGAGGATAAGATAGGATAGAGGATACGATTGGATAGAGGATACGATAGGATAGAGGATAGGATAGGATAGAGGATAGGATAGGATAGAGGATAGGATAGACGATAGGATAGGATATAGGATAGGATAGGAGAGGATAGGATAGGATAGAGGATAGGATAGGGTAGAGGATAGGATAGGATAGAGGATAGGATAGGATAGAGGATAGGATAGGATAGAGGATAGGATAGGATAGAGGATAGGATACAGGATAGGATAGGATAGGATAGAGGATAGGATAGGATGGAGGGTAGGATAGGATAGAGGATAGGCTAGGATAGAGGATAGGATACAGGATAGGATAGGATAGGATAGAGGATTGGATAGGATAGAGGAAAGGATAGGATTGAGGATAGGATAGACGATAGGATATGATAGAGGATAGGATAGAGGATAGGATAGGATAGGATAGAGGATTGGATAGGATAGAGGAAAGGATAGGAAACAGGATAAGATAGGATAGAGGATACGATTGGATAGAGGATACGATAGGATAGAGGATAGGATAGGATAGAGGATAGGATAGGATAGAGGATAGGATAGACGATAGGATAGGATATAGGATAGGATAGGAGAGGATAGGATAGGATAGAGGATAGGATAGGGTAGAGGATAGGATAGGATAGAGGATAGGATAGGATAGAGGATAGGATAGGATAGAGGATAGGATAGGATAGAGGATAGGAGAGGATAGATTATAGGATAGGATAGAGGATAGGATAGGATAGAGGATAGGATAGGATAGACGATAGGATAGGATAGAGGATAGGATAGGATAGAGGATAGGATAGGATAGAGGATAGGATAGACGATAGGATAGGATATAGGATAGGATAGGAGAGGATAGGATAGGATAGAGGATAGGATAGGGTAGAGGATAGGATAGGATAGAGGATAGGATAGGATAGAGAATAGGATAGAGGATAGGATAGGATAGAGGATAGGATAAACGATAGGATAGGATAGAGGATAGGATAGGATAGAGGATAGGATAGGATAGAGGATAGGATAGGATAGAGGATAGGATAGGATAGAGGATAGGATAGGATAGAGGATTGTATAGGATAGAGGATAGGATAAGGTAGAGGATAGGATACGATAGAGGATAGGATAGGATAGAGGATAGGATAGGATAGAGAATAGGATAGAGGATAGGATAGGATAGAGGATAGGATAGGATAGAGGATAGGATAAACGATAGGATAGGATAGAGGATAGGATAGGATAGAGGATAGGATAGGATAGAGGATTGGATAGGATAGAGGAAAGGATAGTATTGAGGATAGATAATAGGATAGGATAGAGGATTGGATACGATACAGGATATCATAGGATAGAGAATAGGATAGGGGATTTGATAGGATAGGATAGAAGATAGGATAGGGTAGAGGATAGGATAGGATAGAGGATAGGCTAGGATAGAGGATAGGATACAGGATAGGATAGGATAGGATAGAGGATAGGATAGGATGGAGGGTAGGATAGGATAGAGGATAGGCTAGGATAGAGGATAGGATACAGGATAGGATAGGATAGGATAGAGGATTGGATAGGATAGAGGAAAGGATAGGATTGAGGATAGGATAGACGATAGGATAGGATAGAGGATAGGATAGAGGATAGGATAGGATAGGATAGAGGATTGGATAGGATAGAGGAAAGGATAGGAAAGAGGATAAGATAGGATAGAGGATACGATTGGATAGAGGATACGATAGGATAGAGGATAGGATAGGATAGAGGATAGGATAGGATAGAGGATAGGATAGACGATAGGATAGGATATAGGATAGGATAGGACAGAGGATAGGATAGGATAGAGGATAGGATAGGGTAGAGGATAGGATAGGATAGAGGATAGGATAGGATAGAGGATAGGATAGGATAGAGGATAGGATAGGATAGAGGATAGGATAGGACAGAGGATAGGATAGGATAGAGGATAGGATAGGATAGAGGATAGGATAGGATAGAGGATAGGATAGACGATAGGATAGGATATCGGATATGATAGGACAGAGGATAGGATATCATAGAGGATAGGATAGGATAGAGGATAGAGGATAGGATAGGATACAGGAAAGGACAGGATTGAGGATAGGATTGGATACAGGATAGGATAGGATAGGGGATTGGATAGGATAGGATAGAGGATAGGCTAGGATAGAGGATAGGATACAGGATAGGATAGGATAGGATAGAGGATAGGATAGGATGGAGGGTAGGATAGGATAGAGGATAGGATAGGATAGAGGATAGGATAGGATAGAGGATAGAGGATAGGATAGGATACAGGAAAGGATAGGATTGAGGATAGGATTGGGTACAGGATAGGATAGGATAGGGGATTGGATAGGATAGGATAGAGGATAGGCTAGAATAGAGGATAGGATACAGGATAGGATAGGATAGGATAGAGCATTGGATAGGATAGAGGAAAGGATAGGATTGAGGATAGATGATAGGATAGGATGGAGGATTGAATAGGATACAGGATAGGATAGGATAGAGAATAGGATAGGGGATTTGATAGGATAGAGGATAGGATAGGATAGAAGATAGGATAGGACGGAGGATAGGATAGGATAGAGGATAGGATAGGATAGAGGATAGGATAGGATAGAGGATAGGATAGACGATAGGATAGGATATAGGATATGATAGGACAGAGGATAGGATATCATAGAGGATAGGATAGGATAGAGGATAGAGGATAGGATAGGATACAGGAAAGGATAGGATTGAGGATAGGATTGGATACAGGATAGGATAGGATAGGGGATTGGATAGGATAGGATAGAGGATAGGGTAGGATAGAGGATAGGATACTGGATAGGATAGGATAGGATAGAGGATAGGATAGGATGGAGGGTAGGATAGGATAGAGGATAGGATAGGATAGAGGATAGGATAGGATAGAGGATAGGATACGATGGATGATATGATATGATAGAGGATAGGATAGGATAGAAGATAGGATAGGATAGAGGATAGGATAGGATATAGGATAGGATAGGGGATGGGATAGGATAGAGGATAGGATAGGATTGAGGATAGGATAGGGTAGAGGATAGGATAGGCGATTGGATAGGATAGATGACAGAGGATAGGATTGGATAGAGGATATTGTAGGATAGAGGATAGGATAGGATTGAGGATAGGATAGGGGATTGGATAGGATGGAGCATAGGATAGGATAGAGGATAGGATAGGATAGAGGATAGAATAGGATAGAGGATAGGATAGGAAAGTGGATAGTATAAGGTAGATGATAGGATAGGAGAGAGGAAAGGATAGGATAGAGAATAGGATAGGTAATTGGGGAGGATAGAGGATAGGATAGGATAGAGGATATGATAGGATAGACGATAGGATAGGATAGAAGATAGGATAGGTCAGAGAATGGGATAGGATACAGGATAGGATAGGATAGAGAATAGGATATAATAGAGGATAAGAAAGGATAGAGAATAGGATAGGAAAGGTGATATTATGGGAAAGAGGATAGGATATGATAGAGGATAGGATATGGGATTGGATAGGATAGAGGATAGGATAGGGGATTGGATATGATAGAGGATAGGTGACGATAGAGGATAGGATAGGATAGAGGATAGGATAGGATAGAGGAGAGGATAGGATAGAGGATAGGATAGGATAGAGGATAGGATAGGATAGAGGAGAGGATAGGATAGAGGATAGGATAGGATAGA